>NC_056734.1:601732751-602009593 GCF_019279795.1 Protopterus annectens | reverse complement strand
CTGTTCAAAATCAAACATGCCAAAAGCACTTTTAAGCACTTTAAACCTGTTCTGCGCTTGCGCTTGAGGTAACGCATGCGCACTGGCAGTTAGCTAGTGGGAGGCGCAAACGGTGTGCGCTGGGATAAATCTTAATTGGCTAGTGACACACATGTTCAGCTAATTGCACACAGTTTCAGCCTGTTTATCCGCTGCTTGGCAACGGGCACGCAGTTTGCAGCTTTTAAACACTACTGCCACGGGCACTCTGTCTCACGGCAGCTTAGCTATCAGTACATTTCTGACTATTTTTATTCTTATGTTACTTCAAAATATATGCTCTGTTTCATTCCATTTTACAAAAGGGAATACATTTACATTTGTACAATACTGTCTGGGGGCTTTTTAGTGCTTATTTACAAAAATAAAAAAAAAGGTTGTTGTAGGGGCTCGAACCCTGCCTGCCTACTCATAGGGCGGGTACTCTACCACTAAGCTATTATTTCTTGGCTTACTTTGCATATTTAGTTCTTATATCCTTTTCCCTGACTGCTAACTGTGATTGCGCTAGTAGCACACCCGCACACAGTAGCAAACATTTACGGGGTTAAAAAAAAAAGGTTTTCATTTACTTTTATGACATCTCTTCACTTTATACACTGATGGCCAGTCGGGGCATGTGTTGTATAGTGTGTTTATTCACATTTTCATGGCCTTTCTCGTGGCTGTTTACTTTCAGCCATTCTAGTTTTCCGGGGGCGTGTCCACTTGCAGAGCTTAGCCTACAGACACGCCTACTCTTACATGGACCGTGTAAGAGTTACTGGTGTGATTCAGCATGCCTCATGCACCTCATGCATATGCATGACATGCTGACATCACACAGTTTAATTGCAGCCTCCGTGTAAGAGTTATAACTCTTACACGGAGGCTTCCTGAATCTGGCCCATTGTGTCATTTCCTGATCAGTCTTCATTTTTTTATATTTAGTGTGGTAGAGCAGGTTAGTAGGGATCAAAGGGGCTTCGTTATTAGTGAACACCTCAATAAATGTGAGCTTAAATTGCAATTGTTGCTCAATGCAGTAAAAGCCCCAGGTATTAATGAAGCCTGCTCTATAAATTGTTTGTTAAAGTTGAAGCATTTAGAGATTTGAGTCTGTACAGTAATTTTTTATATATGTGTATTCCTTTACACACACAAACACACACACACACACACACACATATATATATATATACATAAGTTTTCACATATGTTTTTATAAGTTTGCATATACATTTTTAGGAATATGTTACAGATCTTATTTTGACATGACATTTTAAGGGATACATTTTGTATTTTATGATGTTTAATGTGACTGGTGGACTATTTTGGAGGGGTATTTAAATGTTGGTTGTGTAATAATAGTAATTCTGAACAAGTTTCTTATTTTAAGAGACAAAAGTGCTTAATTAATGTATATTGTTGAACAGCTGTATTGTTTTGTTGCCTGCGTGATTCGGTACAGGGATTTTACAGTTCTGAACTGTGATGGGACTACCTCAGAGCATGGACAAACTTCAACAAAATGTGTGTTCACATATTGTCAACATTTCACAAAATAATCCATCACAAACTTTGCAATATATACGTAGCACTACCTCAATGGTCAGACACTTGGTAATGCCTTCTGGCATACAACATGCATAAAGTGAACTAACATTGTTTCAAAACATACAGCTGGATCTTGGATGCTTGTTGGTGTAAAGGTAATTACCATATAATATGACAACACAGATTATATAATGGCAATGCTTTCAGAAAAGGAATAGTATTCAGAGAAATGACAGCTGTGCGATACCCTGTACAGCAGAACATCTGGCCTGATAGTGGTAAATCCCCTGCAAAAATTAATGTGAAAACTGTGCGCTACTTGGCCATTTCCCATCAACAATCTCACACTCAAAATAAAAACATGATCTGCACCAGTTTTACTTTGTGTAAATTTTACTAAAAAGTGGATATTACTTGTCCATAGACTATCCCACTCAAAGATCTGCTTTCAAGGGGACTGCCTGTTACTTACATACTTTCTTTCTTTAATGGAGGACTCTGAACAACAAATTTATAACAAACGGGCAGAATCTTACACAGCTTTGCAGGACTTGATCCGGAGTGATGGCTAGCCAAGACAGGATGCCTTGCATCACCAAAGCCCATCCTGCTTCTCGACTGTGCATGTCGCTTGTAGTTTACTGAACATGCAGATGGATGGTCAGGTCAGGGGGGTCAGAAAGCTCTTGGCCGATATATTCATAAAACATGTAAGTGTAGCTAAACTTTGGAACCACATCCTTGTAACAATGAAATTAATTCAGAATACAAACTCTGAAAACACAACTAAAACTCGAGTTAGCAAATAAAAGGACCTGCTGCTGTACATCTCAAGGATAAATACCTCTGTTCTCTTCAGCTTGTCATATCATCAAACCATTTCTCTTCATTCAGAATCCTCTACCTCACAACCTGTCTTCACTAATGCCTAAGTAGTTTAACTAGCATCTAAAATACATTGTTTTGTGAGACTGCTCACCCCTTCCTCTATATTTCTTATATAAACTTTATGATAACTATATCATTTTCTATGAACCTGCTTTACAGCCCACCCTACCTGTTAACTACAAAGTTAACATTTCTGCCCTACCTAGTTCCTTCCCTCACCTCCATTTCTGTAATTTCTAAGCAATCAAATCATGATTTATTATCTATCTGACAAACCCACTAACATGCCTCTTCAAATGCTCAATGTTCATCAACTAGTAATGCACAAGTATCTTTTATACTGTAATAGTTGCCTTTACTTTTATATGAATGTTTAATTAGTAAACATGCGTAATTGTTAATGTAGGTCATTTAATCTCTGTTCATGTTTGTTACTAAATGAATGTTTAAGACTGTTTGCAATATGTTGAACATCTCTCCCCAGTTCGCTGCTGAAAATTATTTTTTGACTAAACCTGGTAAACAAATACAATTGGATAAAAACAAGCAGCAGGTAGTCTGTAAGTGCTTTACTGTTTGTTTACAAGTAGATCCTGGTGCACCTGTCAAGCAAACAGATATATGGTCAGACTACAGTGTTATACTGAATGTGATGATTCTTGCACTCCTTTACATCTGTATTTCATATTCTATTCAGAATCAAATATGTTTCATCACGCATAATTACCCATCTTGGTAAATGACCTGTAAAGGCTAATAAGCTGTATTGTCAACTCCTTTGTTCCACTGACACTAACTTTAAAACACTGAAATCCAGTGACACAGATATAGCTATGGATAGAAGCAGTCAACAAATCCCTCAAATGTACAGCCTTTCTGCTTATTAGGACACACTTTCTAGAAAACCGGATTAGGGGATATATTCCAAATGTGAAAAGTGATCAGTGTATGCATTTTAATGGAAAAATAAATACATTCTCAGTAACATGCAGCTGTACCACTTAATACAAGTCTTGTAATGCATGCAAAGGCGAAGTCTTGCAAGTTGACAGATACTGTAAATGGCAACAGTAGAAAATGTGAAGAAATTATGCTTGTCTAAAGTTAATTCAGTTTGAGCTACCCTAAATATTGTTCTTGACTGTCCAGAACAGCTGTTTAGAATGAACATATATGATTTTCCCTACTTGAAAAAAAAATCAAACTGCATTAGGTACAACACAATCTATCCTTACAAGAAAAAGACACGACAGCAGTGCTTCAATTTGGCCAGTAGGTGGCAGAATGGAAAAAACAGCAAGTAGGTACCCTTACTGCCCTGAGGTCTTAACACTGACATTTGTTGCTCAGTTTGCAGATGATTTCTTCACTTCTGGGGTAGTGCATTGCACAGAGGCATAATTAGAAAAGTACTGCATGACTTATAAGTAGATTTTATTAAGCAATGTTAGGACAGAGTTCTCAACTTTACACAGGAGATAGGAGGAATGGGGCATCCTGCTAATCAGCATGTAGACCCTTAACAGAGAAGAGGAGAATATGGTGGCCTAATGGTTAAGGTGTTTGCCTTACAAACACAAGGTGCAGGGTTTAAGTCTCACAAGGGATAATTGGCTAGGTTTAAAATGGCTTGCAAGGGCAGTTAACCTAGTACTAATCTATGAACCTATGAACCTATAAAGGGAATCTTGGAGGATGAAAGAGTATTTTGAGTTAATTATTAAGCTGGAAAGTGTCCAAGAAACCTTGGGATTGGGTGCCTGCTGTTGGCATTACAAGTGTTGATTGTGCCACAATGGACACATAAGCAGTTGAGAAGACAATCAAAATAAGACCTACTCCCACTTGCTGTTTGAAGACACTCACCTACCCACCTGTTACAGTATAAAAAAATGCTACATGCAGAATGTTGGTGTCACAGGAACTTGTTGTCTTTCTTCTATTAACTGGTAGCAACCACAATCAAGTACTACATGCAGTGATGGAAATCTCACTTTCCCAAAGGACGCATCTCAGAATGGGGCTGTTAAATGGTGCAGAAGTTACATCTGAAGCCACAACGAGGAAGAATAACTAAGAGTAGGCACACTGAAGGAATGTAAACTGCACACTCCCGAGGAAAAAGGGATATGAAGTATCTCAGGAGTCCAAAAGAAAATTCTTCCTAAAGAGCTGCACAAAAGGAAGACACAGTTCTGAAATAGTAGGTGGACAGTGTGAAGTTCATATACGCGGAAGCATGATTTCAGCACAGCAAATAACGTGTTAGTGGAACAGTCATCTTCAGGAGCTAATGGAGCTGTAGGTTAGGTATGATACGAAGGTTGTCCTATAGACAAAAAAAAATGGGAAGTGAAACAAGCTAGATGGCCTTTTTCAACAGGATTAACCTTCGGCACCTTTGAATGAGATAACAGAATCTGCAACCAAAAGGAGGATTAAAAATGTTAGAAGGGTCTGATTAATGGAAGGAAGGGATCTGAGTATGGATTAACAAGCTGAAAGAATGGAGAACTCAGAAAGCTGGTTGAATTTAATGATGCAGGAAAGAGTCATTACATTAATTAATTAGAAAACCAATAGCAGTATTTGATGAGTAAGGATACAACACAAGACATAACAGGTTCAAGGTTCCACAGCAGGGTTAAATGAATCAGGGGACAAACCAAACATCACTGAATTCCAGGGCCTGCAGCAGGATCAAAAGAATCAGGGTGCTATATAAGAATTATAAAACATCAGGGTCCAAAGCAGATTTTAAATGAATCAGAGTAAAACATAAGAATTACCAGTTTCCTGAGCACACAGAAGGATTAATGGACAAAGTCAGGAGACTCAGGCTCGCAAATTGATTAAAGAATCAGAGACCCTATATCAGGACAAAGATTCAGGGACTCAGAGCAGCACTAAACAATAAGAAAGAACTGCTTCAGTGGCCCCAGCACAATTAAAGGAGGCAGAGGCCTCTCATGGATCAAAACACTGAAAAGCCTGTACTAAGACTAAAGGAATAATGATGCCTCACAAGATAAAACACATTAAAGAGACTCACTGGTTGGGGAATACAATGTAAACATACTTGCTGAAAACGTTTTTCAGCATAAATAGAGATCTATTTTAAAATACAAGAGGACAAAAATTTTGCTAATCCACTGGTTATTCCCCTACATCATCCATTATCCCTAAAACTCCTCCTGGCCATCTACTGCTGTCCCACTCCTTAGCCAAACAGTGGGACTCTCTCCCCACACACCTACCCAACCTAGCTAACCATACAAATTTCAAATCTCAGCTACTCTCTCATGTTTCTTCCAAATGGGAATGCCCTTGCCATGCTCCAACTTAAACCCCTCTTCCCCTCATTCCACCTTAACACTGACTCATCCAACTACCTCTATTATTACTTCATCCCAACCAAAACTATCCCTCCCCTACCAAAAACTAATTTTCTCTCTAATATCTATTGCACTATACTCTCCAATCTCAAATATACTATTACCCTCTCCATGCATAATATTTTCCTAACCTACTAATGGCTTTTTTTCAATATTTTGAAATGTTAAACCTACAATTGAGTTTATAACAAAGATATTCACTTTATGTAAATGTTGAAACTTCTGTATTGAATTATGTCTTTTCATTTTTGTAACATTGTGACAAGCCAATTGCAAATAACATGGAGCTTATCTCTAAATGTTTAATTAGCTGTATGAACTATGTCCTTTTGTAACATGTGAAATGTAACTTGCAATTATTGTGGAGCTTTTCTCCCCTGGCCTCCACTGAAAACGGGCTCTTCTTGGCCCAGTGGACTTCCCCGGTCATCAAACTTAAATAAATAAATAAAACTTAACAGGTAGTTCTGTGCAACCTCTTAAATATCTTAGAGACATAACCTGTTTTGATATGGTCCTTTTTTCTATATGGAGACATAAACAGTGACTATAAGGGTTTGCTGCTGTTATTTAAAATGGCTACAAGTGCCAAAAACGAACAGTAAAAGACATGGGCTAGGATTTTTATTACATAATATGTTTGTTAAAACAGATTTTCAAATCAGATGGCCAGACAGAAGGAAAGCAAAAAATAAATGTAAAGAAATTAAAATTTAACAGAAAGGCCTGGAGCAGCCATAACAGCAAAAACTGCATGGAGTCTTTGGCAAACTGGATATTTCTAATGGACCCTCTTACAACACACTAATACCCTCTCATCTAACAGATAGTTTGAAAAGCAATCTGTATTCTGTTTACCAGCTCCAAACCTCATATGGACTTGATAAACCTGAGACTGTAAATAACTACTTCTAAGGGTTAAACCCTGAAATATAACTTTTACGTTCTATTTAAAGTCATTATGTTGAGATATTTATGTTTCTGAAAGATATATACAGCTTTAACAAGCAGTACAGGAAAGAAAAAAGGCAGATTTTCTTCCTTTACAGAGGATGGGTGCTGTTGCTGTATAATCCAGATCAAGGTGGAAATCACTATTACAAATCTGTCTGACAAATTTACATGAAGCTGTCTTGTACCTCTTTGTCATCCCACTAGATCTCACTCCTTGGTGGGCAATTTGCACCCTTTATCTATGGAACAAGTACTTATGCACATACTTGGACAGGAACCATTAAAAGTGCTAATTCTGACACTGTGATGGCAGGTCATGGCTTCAGCTTGGGAAGGGCCACCTAATAGCAATATCTGATTGTGTGCAAAATGACAACTGAGTCTTCCTTCCTCAGCACTCTTAGGATTGTTACTCATCAATCAGTACCTGTTAAGTCATCATTAATGGTGTCTAAAACACAAAAGCTCTCTTTCAAAAACAGAGATATACAAAAATGAGACAGCAACATTTGAAGGCTCATGTAGAGACAACTCAGGAACAGTGTGAGGAATTTTATTTATTTATGATGCACAATATTTAAATTTAATCTATACGCAAGTGAAAAATAATGTCTGCTTTGACTTACCAGAGTTAATTCTACAAAGCACAGTCTACTGTAGACAGTTATACCTGCACAAGATAGGCTGTCTGCACAAGGTAGGCTGTCATAGTATAATTAACAGTTGCTGAATTAAATGCTAATGTTTTTTGTAAATGAAACTAGACTGCCCTACATATTTCGATATGGGGGGGTCTCTGACCCTTCCTCATCCCCAAAACACACACACGCACACACACACACACACACACACACACACACTACCCTTAAGGTTGCCTCAACTCAGAGAAAAGGTTAACCCATACTGCTTCCCTTTTCTCCAGTTGCTGTGACCTCGATGGGAGTATATTTAGGGATGTGAAGGCAAAGCTTCCACATCAGCGGGTACATGAGTGTACAGCTTCATTTACAAAAATGGGAGCACAGTATCATTACTTTAAATGTTCCTGTCACATCCTTCTAAAACAAGGACAAGCTCTGATTGGTACATCGGGCTGAACTAAGCCTGACTTTCAGATTTTCATGTAGACCCAAAATATAGGCAATTGTTTTACAAGACAAAATAAGTAAAAGTCATGCACATTCAATGGAATATAAAATCTCAAATTCAGGGTTTAGTAGTTCTTTATAAAAACTGTATATTCAGACAGTACAACTATCAGGAATGAATCAGACAGGCAAAACTTGTTTATCTGGACTTGCAGAGAAACATATTTCATTAACTGGATAAATGGACACCCAAAAAGATGGGGAAATAAGCATATATTGGTTTTAAAGTACTAAGAAAGCCATCAGTCCTATTTTCCTGAGTTAACATACCAGGAACAGCAGGCATGTTCTTCAACACTGGGAAACTGAGTCCGCCTACAGGTATTCAGCACCACTCCATTAATAATGTATGCTGGCTTCAAAACATTTCTCACTCATACTGCAAACAGATGTGCTGGCATTGTATAAGTGGGTTGGTACAACATCGACTTAAACATTCTGGTAGATTCCAAACACCCACAGTTGTGGCACAGAAAGAAAGCCAATCTATACTTCATACTGGGTAGGTCTGCAAAAGACTGCTGTACTGACTTAAATTATGCTTTACTCCAAAGAAAAGTAATCAAGGCTGTTTCTTGTGCAGTAGAAACAGCACTGTTCAATAAATAATGAAATAGCATAAATAAATAAAAATCTTAAGTAAGACCTTATAAATCAGCTTAAAAATCAATATAAATATTTTAGCAACCAGACAGCCTGATGGAAGAGCAGTTGGGCCTTTCACTAGTAAAACCAAGAAACCCAGCCAGTAGTGCAAGAGACAAAGGTTTAAGGCAATAAGCTGTTAATGAGCTTATACTTTAGTCACTGGTTTGATTCCCCCAATCACCATTTGCATACTGGATGTAAACAAGTCACTTACTTAACCAGACAGTGCTGGAATTACCATGGAAGAGGCATGCAAGTCGCAGGGGTTTGCATGATTAATAAATTAATAAGTAACTTAGCATACATCATCAGAGCTGGGCTAGGTAAGCAAGGGAAGGTAGTGAAAATCCAATAATAGCTTTCACAGAAAAGAACTGGAATATGATTCAGTGTACCAGACACTCTTGTCAGTGGCTACAAGTCTAAAGCAATGGGGTTGAATACATATAAGAGGCACTGCATGTGCTACTCATTCTGACAGGCAAACCAACCCAGACATTCAATGCAGTGGCTTTTAAAGACGGACTGACCTAAACAAGCTGATGCTCCCTGCAGTCTACTGGTCACTAACCTCTATGGGCCTTGCAGAGAAATTCAGCCCCAGGTAGGCATAAATCAGGACAACTAATGACGAGAAGCAGTTACACAATCAGAACTGAAAGCTGAAGAGGCAATAAGCACATAACCAAAATAAAAATCATTACTTCACTGCTGTTTTAAATGTGGGAAATAGGACACTTAACTGTAAGCAGAAAAATGTTTACTGTAATAACACAGTAATCAGTAGCTATAATTTCCTGCTCCTTCCATAAACAATGTAGGCATTCTGTGTGGAGCTAAAACATTAAGAGCTCTTTATGTGGGAATGAGAATTATTTTATAATGCACAATGATTAAAATTAATGCACCCTCAAGTGGAAAAATACAAGCAATCATTTTACAAGGCAGAACAATTAAAATTAATGCACAGTAAATGGAACACAGAAATATAAATTCAGGTTTTAACCCTTACAAGTAACTATTTGGAGAACAGCTGCATAGGACCAAGCAGGTATAGTGAGTAAAAAACAACATAAGCCCTTTTCAGTTCAGTGTTCCTCATTACTGCTGTCCAGTGTACTACACTCTTCTTACAAGCTTTTAGGGAAATAATCATTCATTGTAACAAGCCTCAGATTGAAGATCATATAAGAAGGGGTGATGCCGACTTCTCAGAAGAAGTGTGTTGCCACAGTTCTGCTGCTGTAATGCCCCAGGCTGTCCTAATTACACCACTCTTATTCTGCGGTTCTTCTGACCTTCAGGATGGAAACAGATAAGGTGTAATAAGGCATTACTATGAAACAGGTAACTGACACACTTCTCAGAAGAAGCCATGTCAATGGCAGAGGTTGTGGTAAGGGGCAAACTATGTCCCTGGGAAAATGGGGAAAGGATTGAGGGTAGACATACTGAAGAACTATATTCTTTGCAAAAAAATGACCCTGCTGAAATTCTGAGAATTCAACAGCCCAGGAAGACTGACATTTTGTATGCACAATGTCATATGAATGGTCTCACCAAACATGCATACTATATACACGAGTGGTGAGATACACAATAAATGCTTATTTTACGAGCAAGTATCTGACAAATTAAATATATGCTTGTTGCTTTTCCCTCTGAGTAAACTGCATTCAGATTTGTAGACCTCTGAGCATTTTTACACCAACTAACTTCATGACTGCTTTGAGTAACAATGTGGACTAGTTTACTAACTAAATAAATATTTAAATGCAACTTAATTAATACAGGAATGACCCCCCCCCCTTACAACCCTTCACTCATATTTAATAAAACAAAACCCAACTTTGTTTGATACTATATAGTGTAGAAGCGTATGACTTATTAAGCCTTAACAAATGTTTCATTGTAGTATAGATCATAATGTGCCAATCTAAGGAATGCCTACTGAAATACAACAGGGGTTGTACCCACTCAGACCCTATGCAACGCTATTATAATTCAATTGTAATAAAATACACCTAAAAATTAATATTGGAGATTCTGGTTGCATAATGTTTTGTGAAAGTGTAGGTGTGTGTGTGTGTGTGTGTGTGTGTGTGTGGGGGGGCAGTCTTCCTAATATCTGCGAAAATATGATCTGAGCAGTTACAAGGTAGGTATTTTGTAGTCTGTGCATTATTTATGTAATGTATAGTTTTATTAGATATACTGCTTTTAATTGCTACATAGCCTACTGATACAATACTTTGGGTCAGTATTGATTTAATTATTAAACATCACAGTCTCTACTTGTGTGTCATTTTGCATGGTTGAGGTGTCGAAGTAACAGCCCTCCCCCCGTTTCTGCAAAATACAATATGAACAATCACAACACTAGCTATTAATGAAGGTTTGGCATTTATGTAATGTATTGCTTATCAGAATGCTGGCCATACCTCTCAACTCTCCAGATTTCTGCAGACTGTTCAGATTTTTGCCTGATATTTTTGGTCTATTACTCATAAAATGTGTGGTTTTCTGGCAAATCACTGAGGACTGAAGTCACTAAATAATGACACACATTTGAGTTTCAGACTTCGTATCATAGGTAGGTACTAGGCTATTGGCTCTAGGGCCTATATAGGCCTAGCCAAAAAGGTACCCTGGCTTTCACCACCCAAGAAAATTATTTTCCTGTGCTCCTGTCGAGCAGAGCCACAGAGGTGATCCCCAGGGTGAACTTCCTATTGCCCATCCACTCATCAAGATTTTTCTTGAAGAGTGCTAATGAGGAACTTTGTTTGATATAGATAGGTAGTTTGTTCCAGAGTATGGGAAGTCTCTGGGACAGGAATCTATCCCTCCAGCATGTTCTGTTTATTGTGGTGACAAGGTTTAGGTCCCTAGATCATGTAGCTCGGAGGGATTGGGATTTCTTTAAGTGGAGCATGTCCAGCAGCTCTGGGTTTGACATAGCTTTGTATGTTAGGCAGAGATCGCCTCTGAGTAGGCGATATGCAATGGAGTAAAGCTGGAGTTTTCTTGAGACGGTCTGCGTAGGGCATCTGTTTGAGGCCGGTAATCCTCTTTGTGAAGTATTTCTGCGGCCTTCCCAGTTGTTGTAGATGTCTTGTGAGGTACATACCATAAGAGGCATTGTACTCTATAATGGATCTAATGAGTGACGAGTAGTGGGGAACAATGACCTCTTTTTTTCTGGATGAAAAACCTTTTGTGATGAGGTGTACCACGTAGAAGGATTTCCTGACTACTGTGGCAATGTGATTATCAAAGGAGAGACTACTGTCCACCTGTGTCCCAAGGTCTCTTATCACACTTTTGGTGTTAAGTAGACTACCACCTATGTGGTAGCTCATGAGTACAGAGTTTTTACCAAAGGGGATGACAATGCACTTTTTGGCATTGAGCTTGAGGCCATGGCTTAGACACCAGGCATCTGTCTCCGTGAGGCCCTTTGGTAGGATGTCCACATCATTAGCAGTTTTGATTATGGCTCCTAGTTTGCAGTCATCTGTGAACTTCATTAGCCAAAGACCTTCTGTGTTAGCCTGTACTTCAGAAAAGTAGATACCAAACAGGACAGGACCCAGGACTGAACCCTGTGGTACTCAATTTGTCACTGGTCTGAAGTCGGATTTGGAGTCTGCTACTTTCACAGTGTGGGTTCTGTCAGTGAGCCAGTGGGCAGCCCATCTTGTGACATAGGGATTTATACCTAGTTTAGTGAGTTTATCTATAATTCCAGAGTGGGGGATGGTGTCAAAAGCCTTGGCGAGAGCTAGATAGGCTGTGTGAACCCCCCTTACCCTCGTCTACGGCTTTGGTGACTGCTTCAAAGATATCTATCAGGTTTAGAAGACATGATCTGCCTTTTACAAACCTGAACTTGGTGGGGTCCAGAGTTTGGAGATTACCATTGTATTTGTGTATAAGATCCATGATGATAACCTCCATGGCCTTGCAGACCAGGCTCGTTAGGCTAATAGGGTGGTAGTTCCCAGGGTCTGTGGGGGCTCCCCCTTTGTGGAGTGGGATAACCATTGTTGTGCACCATTCAGTCAGCACAAAGCCTGAGGTGAGGCTATGATTGAACATGGTGCTTAGGTGGGGTGCCAGTTCATTCTGCAGGTCATGTAGAATGCACCCTGGGATGTTGTCAGGTCCCACGGATGCTGTATTATTGGCTTTGGAGAGTGTGGTTTTTACCTGTGCAGCTGTGATTACAGGAACTTTGCATTCTTCCGGTAAAGAGATGTGTCCTTTAGGAGGTGAGGGGGGGTAAAGTTAGCAATTAACCTATCTGCCAGGATGTTGGCAATATCAGTTGGTTCTGTATATTTAGTGCCATTGTGCTGTAACTTAGAGCAGATCTGAGTGTTGCCACTAAGATTCTTGACATAGCTATAAAATGCTTTGTGGTTGTCTTTAGAATCAGTGGCAATTTTGTTTTCATAACTAGCTTTGGAGGATTTTATGAGTGATCTCAGCTTCTTACGGAGACTGACCAGGGAGTTCCTCCAATCATGAGATTTTACTCTTTTTTTATAACAGATTCTTTCTTCTGTTGTAGAGTTGTTTATGGCAGGGGACCACCAGATTGGCTTCCTTGTTTTGGAGGACAGGATCTTGGTTCTGTTAGGGATAGCATGATCCATGCACTCGTGTAAGTTCTTATAAAGTGCATTTGTGTAGGATTCAGCAGTCATACCTCTACTGTCTGTCTGCATGGGTGTCGTGAAGTTTGCCACTTCTGTCTTAAGAAGTGTGAAGTTGGCTTTGGAGAAATTTATGGTGGTTTCCCTAATGGGGGGTGGGGGCGGGATGTGGATGTCTAAGGTGATTAGCTTGTGGTCGGATCTCCCCAATGAGGAATTGACCTCTGGTGTGGAACACCGGTCGCCCATGTTGGTAATGACTAGGTCTATGATATTGTTGCCTCTGGTGGGGGTGTGGATAAGTTGATCCAAGGCATTGGAATTTATGAATTCCAGAAAACTTTGAGCAAAAGAGTTGGTACACGAGTAGTTTTCCCAGTTAATGGTGGGGTAGTTGAAATCCCCCATTATTATGGTGTTGGGTTGTACCCTAATATTTTCCAGTGTATCAAGAAATGAGGAGTGGGAATCCTGGGGCATGGTGGGGGATCTGTAGCAAATTACAATTTGGATTGTGGTCTTGCCCAGGGTTAGTTGCACTTGGATAATCTCGGATGCATTATGCTGAGCAACTAGCCTGGAGGTGTGGATATCCTTAATGAATATGGACACTTCTCTGCCTTTAGTGTTTCGGTCCAGGTTAGGTGGCCGAAAGGTGTGGTATGAATTATAGCCTGGTAATGAAGGGGTGCTCTCTGGAGCCTTGAACCAGGTCTCTGTCACTGCACAGATGTCGATGTTCTCCATTTTAAGGAGTGCCTCGAGTGAATGCATTTTGAGGTTTAGACTTCTAGCATTACCCTCAGATTTTGCTTGCTTGTACCTGTTAAGGTGGTTAATTTGTCATTTGACCCTTGCCTAAAAAAGGCACTATAGGGGTGGCAAGAGCCTTAGCCAGTATCTGGAATCTCAAGGGCAACAGGTACAGGCCATCTCTGGCAAAGCATCGTGGTCTGTCGATCATGTTATCCCAGGCAGACAGATACTGGATCCCCTTAGAATGACACTAGAAGCTTAGCCAATTGTTGAAGTCAATTGACCCTTAATAGCTAAGCACCTATCCAGGCATGTCTAAGTACTAAAAATGGTTTTCCTCTAGACAAGTGAGGAAAGCTGAGTGCTGTAGTAATTTGTAGCTTATTTAGTGCTTACAACGAGTTCTGAACAAGTGCTGTGCTCAAAGAAACAGATTTTAATGCTAAAACAAAAAAAAACTGGCTTGTAAGGGAAAATTTGAAGAGCAGACTTTATGGTGGTGGGAATAGTTTAACCCTAGCTAAGCAGCAATGCATAAAGAGTGTGTGTGTGTGTGTGTGTGTGTGTGTGTGTGTGTATATATATATATTTTTTTTTTCTAATATAACAGTAGCAAATGAGTAAACTGATTTAAACAAATTAACCAATAAAAAGCTAAAAACTGAGCCATGTTCCAGCAGTCTTCAATCAGACAAGTTCTAACTGCACACTCCTGCCACTAGGGTGCAGGGGAAACTTCTCCAAAATAAGATGGTCTGGATTAGTGCTCAAGTTATACAAACAAAGCTAGATTCAGCAGGTCTGAATTTAGTCTATGCTACAGCAAACAAGGCGTACCAATTTCAGAAAGAAACAGTTCAAATAAGCAGGCACAATACGCCTTTAACCAGAAACTCCCAGCTCAGAAGGGTAGAATCTACCCTCTCCTCCCACAAGAGTGCAGACCACACCTTCTTAATGTAAAATAACTGGCTCAAAGCCCAAGTGCTTAAACCAGAACTAATACACCTTTAGAATAACAGACACTAAGCCTTCAATCAGCAACTCCCAACTTAGAAGGATGTAAGCTACCTGTCCTGCCACAACAGTGCAGACCACAAACAAGTGGTCTGAAGCCCAAGTGCTTCAACCAAAGGCTTAGAATATAAAATACTCCACTAAAACACAAAACACTGACTGCCACAGATGTCCAGAATGATGCTTCCAAAACAAGATAATACAAACTTTTATTGAATTAACGGTAATTAAAAAAGTTAAGCGCTTTCACCCATTGTATATGGGCTTCATCAGAACAACTAACTTACAACGAATTCCCATTTAAATAGACAATTTGGCACCAAATTCCATTTCTTTAAAAAAACTACTTAAAGGAACCTTTTTTCAAAATTACACTTTTGTCAATAGCACATTATACAACATATCAAAGAATCAATAACTGTAGTGGTACAAACACTACTGTTTGATATAAAACTGATTCAGGTTGTACTGCTTTCATATTAGCACAATATAATATACTTGTGACAATGTATAAGAAATGTATTGAAAATTTGTTAAAAATATGACAACACTTTAAAAACAGTCATGATCACACTGCTAAGAATATATGTTTCAATATTGACAATGTCATACAATATGTTGGAAATGTGAAGTAGATGTGTATAAAAAAAATATATAAAAAATACTAAAAAGTTACTAAAATACCAGCAGCAGAGACTGTAAAATTATCCTATTTGGAACTAGGTCAACCTAATAACTGTGGTCCCTTACACATTAACTCCTTCTTGTCAAAATAGGTTTGGTGGGTATATGGTCATTAAGACCTGGTAACGTTGAAGCATCTGTGTACAATTGCCACCAAACTTCCTTATACCCGAGTGTGGCCTTATTGCCCCCCCCCCCCAGGGTCAAATTTGACATTCTCTACGATAGCAAACTTAAACTTGTCAATATGCCTATATAGGGCATTGTTCACATCCTTCTTACTGATACTATAGATGTGATTCTAAATACGTTTATTAAAAAATCTTTCCGTTTTCCCTATATAGTATCCTGTGCATACTGTACACTTGGCCATGTAAACCACATAATTAGAGTTTCAGTTACCCTGCCTGAATCTAATGCGTGTTTTATTGATGTTATCTAATGTTATTACTTGGTCCTCCATGATATATACACATTGATTACATCTTCCACATTTATTTGTGCGAGTTACAACATCCTGGGGCCTACCCTCAATTTTGTTTTCTAAATACATCTTCAAATTATTACCCATTTTATACACAAACACTGGTCTACTTCCTACTATGTCTGTAATATCATGATCGATGAGCAGCACATTCCAATTCTTAGTCAAAATACTCTTAATTTTGTTAACATGAGGTCCATACTCCAAAATGCAAGCCCGTTGATAGGTCTCCCCCTTGATGGGTCCAGATCTATATAAACTTTCGGCTTTGTTCTCCCTTTGTTTGATACCCAATAGAGGTGGATATTTTTTACCCCATTCATCAATAATATAAGATCTAACATCTGTCATCATCTTGACACTAAATCCCCTCTCCTGAAAAAGGCTAGTTATGAAATTCAATTCTTTCACCATATCAGTATAAACTGAGGTCATGCGGGCTGCTCTGATACATTGACCCTTGTATATGTTATATAACAATTTTCTACAATGGTGCTTAGTTATTAAGGGTCAGCTCCCGGTGTTTTCTCCTTTCTACCTGATGAATCTGGGCATCTTGGGGCAATGCAACAATTGCCTCATGTACACAGATAACACTCTCCTCCTACCACCCAACACTACAACCTGTGAGAGATGCACTTATATAGCCAAACTGGAAGCAAAGCTCCCTTCACCCAAGACTGGACTAGACAGTCAAGAGGAGAAGGTAAACACTTGCACCACACAACACTCATCACATAGTCCCTCAAAACCTACACCACCAAAACATTTATATAGAAACACGAAACACACACCTACATTCATGGAGGCTCTCAATAAAAATCTGCTCAAGCAACAGAGACCTCCAAAGCAGAAACGCAAGCAACCTCCACCCTCCCAACACAACCCAAATGACACATAGCCCAAAAAATCAGTGTACCTCTCACCCACAGCCCATAAGGCATAACAAAGTACCCAAGCAAAATAAAGTAGGAAGAAACACGAATACAATAAAAGCAGATGAATAAAGTGCAATTTTTTTATATAACAATAGAAAAAGAGCAAACTGATTTAAACAAATTACCCAATTAACCAGTAAAAAAGCTCAAAACTGAGCCCTGTTCCAGCAGTCTTCAATCTGACAAGTTCTAACTGCACACTCCTGCCACTAGGGTGTAGGGGAACCTTCTCCAAAAGAGATGGCCTGGATCAGTGCTCAAGTTATACAAACAAAACTAGATTCAGGATGTCTGAATCTAGTCTATGCTACAGCAACCAAGGCAGACCAATTTCAGAAAGAAACAGTTCAGATACACAGGCACTATAAGCCTTTAACCAGAAATTCCTAGCTCAGAAGGACAGAATCTAGCCTCTCCTCCCACAAGAGTGCAGACCACAAACCTTCTTAATGAAAAATAACTGGCCTGAAGCCCAAGTGCTTTAACCAGAACTAATACACTTTTAGAATAACAGACACTGAGCCTTCAATCAGCAATTCCCAACTTAGAAGGATGTAAGGTACCTCTCCTGCCACAACAGTGCAGACCACAAACCTTCTTAATGTAAAACAACTGGTCTGGAGCCCAAGTGCTTAAACCAAAAGGCTTAGAGTAACAGTTACAATTTAATCAGGCTACTACCAAGCAGTAATAAATGGAGCAGAATAAATACAACTGAGTACTTTTAAGAAGAGGCAAAAGCAAAATAAAGTGAATTTTATTTAGTAAAGTGCAAAGAGAGAGGAAGAAGGAGCAGAAGAAAAATTCAAGGTTAAGAACCTAAGTTTGTTGGCTTTCTCAAATGTTCTCTCTGTATTAAGTAGAGTGAACACCAGACTAGAAGGGGTGTACCAGATCAAATTTACAGTGGGGGCGGGCAACTGCAAAGCCACCAACTATAACACCACCACAAGAATAGGGTGGGGGGAGGGGGAAATAGTTTCAGGACAGATGAGAAACAGAAAACAATGCAGTTTCAGGACAGATGAGAAACAGAAAAGAATGCCAGAAAATATATAAAATAATTCAGTCAGGCAAAATTAAGACAATGCAGTACTCTGAAAGGTTAAAATGCCAAGAAATATACTTATCAATCAGCGATATATTTCCAGATTGTTTGAGAATCACACTGCAGCCAGAACACCAGGAGTTTCCAACAGTGTATCCTTCAGAAAAAGCATGCTTACACAAATCCTATTATTCCAGCAACTCTCTAAGCTTATAAAAGTAATAATTAAAATCTGTCCCTACTTTTGGGCCTTTGTCCCCTCATTAATTTAGGCTTTGTCAAGATTTCTTGCACTAAGAAGTTGAGAGGTGGGTTGCTGGTATTATTAGTCATAGTAATTACTCCTGTTGTAATACATTTATTTTTGTTACTTTTCATTTCGTGATGTGTCGCAGATCGAGGCACAGGTTAAGCATTCACACTGTAATGAGTTATAGAAATGCAGTCTAATTAATTCTTCTTCTTCAAGGGAGGTACTAAATGCACATTCATCCATACCAGCTGTAATGTATTCTTTAGTGAGCGTGTATCAGAAAGTAGCTGGTGATTTTAGTTTAAGACAATGTGCAGATTCCAAAAGAATTGCTCAAAATGTAAGTTTCTTACCTCTGCATAAGCCCCATCTATAAACAGACTTACACTGAGGGTAAAGTTCAAAAGACCTGCTCCCAGTCTGTTCTCAGTGTAAACGATCACTTACACTGACAGCAAGCCTGTTGTAATTATACCCAGAGTATGCTAATGAGCATGTTTATGGCTACCTAACTGGAACCAGGGTTGCCAGACGTCCCTATTTGGGCGGGACTGTCCCAAGATCAGCAGCCTGATCCCGAGTCCCGCCCTGCCGGTTTAAATCCCGGCCAGCCTCCGCTTTGTTTTTTTTTTGATTGTCCCGTATACCTGGCATACAGGCCAATCAAAAATTGCTAAACACGGAGCTTCTTGTGTTCCGCATTAAACACGAGAAGCTCCGTGTTTAGCGATTTTTGATTGGCCCATATGCCGGTATACGGCTACTTGTGTTGAATGCGGAACTGCAATGCATTAAACATGAGAAGCTCCGTGTTTAGTGCAGAGCTACTGAGCGAGCTCAGTTCTTTAATGTGGAACTGTGTTCCGCATTAAAGACCTTTTTTTTTTTTTTTTGTCCCTACCTGGGGGGCTGGAAATCTGGCAACCCTGACTGGAACCCAGTAAGGTGAAGACTCTTACTTGAATTCTTTACAAAATTAATCTTACTCCAAAAAGGATTTCATAATTGCAGTGCAGATACATCAGGAGACATATATAGAGAAGGGAAGTACCATAATTCACAACACGGTGTACCCATGAATTGTACACCCACAGTTTTGGTGCAAGATGCTTCTGTAAAAAAATTCAACAGATTTAAGTATGAAAGATTAAATTGAGATACATAGCCAGGTATGTCTTCATAAACTCCACAGAAGTACCTCACGAAGAGGATCCTAGGCCTTAAATACATGCCCTACATGGACAGATTAAAAATAAACTCCAGCTTTTCTCTGTCTCATATCATCGATTAAGAGGTGATCTCTGCTTGACTTACAAAGCCATGTCTGACCCAGGCCTGTTAGAAATGTTACACCTAAAGAAATCCCAATCCCTCCACACCACACTCTCCAGGGACCTCAACCTCATTACCGCAATCAACAGAACATGCTGGAGGGACAGGTTCATAACCCAGAGACTGCCCATGCTCTGGGATAGACTTCCCATACATGTCAAGCACAGCACCTCACTGGCCCTTTTCTAGAGAAATCTTGATGAGTGGATGGGAAATAGAAAGTTCACCCTGGGGATCACTCCAGTGGCTCTACTTGATACAGGCACCAAGAACTAATGGCAGCATGATGCCAGGGCACTTCTATGGGCTAGGTTTGTAAAGGCTCCAGGGACATTAGCCTAGTACACACCTATAAACCTATAACCTTCTGCTAGTTTTTCAGAAAATTTATCTTAGGAATCTGCCTCATGAATTATGACATTATATTATATTATATTATATTATATTATATTATATTATATTATATTATATTATATTATGTTATGTTATATTATATTATCTTGTTGTGCAATCCCAACATAGAGCAAGTGTGCAGTTGCCATAGAAAATCATCTTTTCTAAACAGATTGCGGAACAGTATACGTGAGCAGTGGTCCCATATTACTCACATTTTTGCATTAAAAATATGAAGTTCTGGTCATCTGTTGAAATCCCACTGAGTACAATGCAATAACGAAAATGCACATCTTAGTTTGTAACCAGCTCTCAGGAAAAGAAGACGCATCAACTTTCTGGTGACAAGAAATGCTCTTGCTACTAACTTCAGGATGAAACTTATGGAAAGATGGCTAAATATGTGTCAGGGGATGCAGTAAAAAGATCAAATGGAAGTGTAATGGAGATGTTTTTATACAAAACAAGATTTTTTTTCCATTTACATGTTAAGACTGTAGGACTGTAACTGCTGAAATGAGTAATCACTAGAGAAACTTAGCCCAGTACTTCAATCATCAGTTCTGGCTACTCTTACTGAA
Source organism: Protopterus annectens (assembly GCF_019279795.1). Taxonomy (NCBI): domain Eukaryota; kingdom Metazoa; phylum Chordata; order Ceratodontiformes; family Protopteridae; genus Protopterus; species Protopterus annectens. The sequence goes on along the minus strand of NC_056734.1, from coordinate 601,988,838 downwards.
AAACTCCCCCACGATTATTAGTTCTGTCCATTTTAAGTGGGTGACCAGCATAATAAAGAACCAAGAAACTGTGACAGGCCTTACAGTGTCATATAAATAGGTCATTATGGTGCCGGTGACAGACCTCACGAAGCAAAGCTGCTGGTACTGATTTACTAACAATCTTCATGCATTCAGGTGTCCTTTGTTTTCATAACAATTTTGAAGTAACTTTGCGGATCATCCTTTATGTTTGGAACTTTTCATTTTGGAATGCTTGACATCTACTGCAGCTTTTGGCTAAATCTTCTATCTCACTGTTATTTGTTAATACAAGCCCCCTGGACACGTGCACATCAGGGTCCACAGTTACAGGTTCCTTTGGCTCATCATATGGCAAATGCCAGGGTCTATTCAAATTAATAGGCTACCTCATTACTTTGTATGCAATGTCATGCAAATCCCCAATAAGTACAAGGACCAACGCTGTAATCCACTTATGGACAGTACTGGAACCCAGTTTATAGCAATGAAACAGATACTAATGATTTGTGATCCTTAATTAAAGTAGGCTTTACTCTTTAGAAGTATTGGTTACATTTCAGTACCACTAAGACCAGCCAAAGAGCTGTTCTGTCTGGTACATTCACGTTAAGCCTTAGTTAACGACCTCAATCTGCATGCTGTGAGCCTTTCTGTTCCATCTTGGAGTTCATGAGATGCATCACTCACATAAGCATTAGCATTATCATTACTGCTAATAGGAAGAGCAGGATCAAAGTGAATACCAAACTTGTGAATATTAACAATGATAATAATAATAATTAATAATATTACTTTGACTCCTTAAAGGTGTGTGATCCCCCCCTCCATCTATTTCCATTCAGAACAGTTTTGCAGTAACATCTCGCATCTCTAGGGTTGTGGTATTGTCAAAGAGGTTCCACTGGAAATTAAAGTATTACTTCACCAGTTCTGCAGCCTCAAATGTGAAAGGTCAGAGGACTGGACACCTACAGCATAACATCTACCCTGCCCTGAAACTTGGGCAGTTCATTTCTGAAAACCAAATGCCTGTAAACGACAACTCCTTTAAATACAAAATCGACACTTGTCCGTCTGCCCACACTCCTTCTTTAGTATGTCTGTTACCATTGATAGGGTCTTTATGACCTCCTCAATCTCCTCTTTCTCAAAGATAACATCCTGTAGAGGAGTATTAATAATTACTTGGGGAACGTAGTCTGTCACCTGCAAGAAAAAAGCAGGCAGAGTCACCTCTCTAAAAGTCATCCTGTTAAACTAAAACAACTCATATCACTGCTGATCACGCTGCTTGCTAGGAATTTCCTGTACCTCTTCACTGCTCTTCAATATTTTCCAATTTGCTCTAATAATCTGTTTGATAGCTTCTGAATCTACACTACTGGATATTTGCATAGCAGTTCTAAAGTCATTAATCATATATTTCTTAAGAGGAACTTCTAAATTGTTCCTAGTTCTTTTAACTTCACTAAATTTACTTCTGACTAATTCATTTGAATAACCTCTAGCTACAAATTTATCACATATGGCTTTACTTACTTCAATAAAATCAGCATCATCTAAAGTAAGTTGCAATTTTTGTGATTTAATTTATGAAGGCGTTAGTGAAATTGTTATTAATGATGTCAAGATATATGTTAATAATGTTTATACTTGCAAATCAAAGTTTGTTGTTTATCTAATTGTATGTCAGTCTTGCAATGCATTCTATGTTGGTCGTACTAGTAGGGAGCTGTTTAAGAGAATGTATGAACACAAAAGAGCTGTGGAGACTGGCAATGAAACTAATGCTTTAGGTAAACATTATAAAATGGGGGGTTGCAAAACTGATTTTAAATTTTTGGTTTTGGGAAATATTGTTGATTATGAAATTAAGTTGAATGCTGATGATGAGTTGGGATGGTTGGAATACACATGGCAGGTTAAGTTGAATGCCTGTTATCCCCCTGGGCTAAATAACAGAGAAGATTTTGTAGCCTACTTGAAAAAGAAAGGGTTAAGACATTGCCATAGACAAAAGCGCTTACTGGATTTTTGCATTAAAGCACAGTTTGGTTTATCACCGAGTTTTATTATTTTTTTAGTTTATCAGTTATTTGGTTTATACGTTTTCAGTGATTAATTTATTTTGTTACGTTTCAAGATGAGCCAAGCAGCTTCCAGTTTTTTGATGATTCCAACTGGATGCACCCTGCATGATGGCCCAAGTGGGTCGCTGATGTTAAATCAAGAAGGCTTGTTGAATGTCGGAGCAACAAGGCATGGACAATTATCTAAAAGAAGAAATGATTTGTTGCCTAATTCTTTAGACCCTCCAGGTGATGTTTTTTTCGACTTTAAAAGCAATGAAGGCAGTAGTAACAGTTATTCTTTTGATGCTTATGAACTATTCAGAGAGCTAGAAAAAGATCGTATAAAGCTAAAATGTCTACAATGGGATGTTGCTTATTTTGATAACTGTTTGCATGTTAAGAGGGTTCCAAAGGGCCTTAGGATTACAAAAACGCCTAATGGCAATGATTTACCCAAAGACTTCATTGATAGATGGGTTGAATTAAACCAAAAGGTGTGGCTACAATATGTTGAAATGTTGTCCGAATTAGACTAAATTTAGCAACAAAATAAACTCCAGCTTCTTTTCTCTAAAAGATCAATTGACTGCTGACAATTTTGTTGCTAAATTTAGTCTAAGTTAAGACAAATTATCAAAAGAAAATTATCTTTTGTCTAAATGGAAAATCAAAAAGTTTCAATGCAACCTTAAGGAATATGAGGAAGGGAATGCTTATATCAGAGTAACATCAGAGCGTACTGACATAGGGGCTGATGTAACACACTTTTGAACTGAAAACGAGGCAGCATTGACTGCAAGTGGAGATGAGGAAGGGCCAAGATGCTCGGAACGTCTGGCGCAGCGTGGGCAACAAAATGAAGCGGTTGTTTCTAATGCACAACCCTGTTCCATGTCTTCACACAATTTTCAGCTGGGACAGCAGGCACAGAATGTGCAAGTTTATCAGAAGGGGCAGAAGTACTTGGGCAGAAGTAACATCATCTACCACAGGGAATTTCAACAACCAGTCCAGGAAGTAGAAGTGGAAGAAATAACTTGTTTTCCAGGTACTTTTGATCTTAGCAGTTATTTAATTGTCAATTTATCATCTAAACTTTTGGATGCCAAGACTTGCGACATTTTGAGCAGGGGTTGGAATTTTGTTCCATCGACTAGAGCGAACAAGTGTGATGTGCTAAATGAGCTGAGAGATTTTGTCAGAAAACTGAATTTTAAAGTTTTGTTTAAAAATGGTAATAACAATGTAAGCAAAGAGTTCATTAGACCAAGTACTTTCAACCCTCCTTTGAGAAAAGAATTGGAAATGTTTCTTAGTATGACAGAGCTTCAAATAATTTAACTTTTGAATAGCAAAAGTAGTTTCAAATATCATAATATATCTGCAAATGAGCACAAGCTGTTTTTTGATTTAGTCAATGATGATAAAATTCCTGTTAGCAAGGCAGATAAAAGAAATGCTTTGGTAGCATTAGACAGAGATTATTATGATATGAAAATGTATCACATGTTGGCTGATGTTGAATTTTATGAAAAAGTTAGTTTTTCTGCTGTTAAAAAATCATACTGTTTTATTGATTCTTTAATTGAGGAATGGTTTTATACAGGAAGGATTACTGAGGATATTAAGAAATATATTTTGAACACAGCTCCCAAGTTTAGTAGAATTTTTGGCTTGGCTAAAATTCATAAGGATTTAGATGATCCTATGCTTAGGCCTACAGTGGCTAGTGAAGGGACTAAAACTGAAGCCATTTCTATTTTTGTAGACAAACATTTACAAAAGGTGGCGGTCAGAGGTAGTGCTTATATTAAGGACACCTTTGATTTTATTAGACACATTAAAAAAGTGAATGTTATTGAGTCAGACATTTTAGCCACTTTAGATGTGAAGTCTTTATATACAGTCATTCTCAATGAAGAAGGAATGGAAACAGTGAGGCTGGAGCTTTTGAGTTCAGGATTGTTTTCCAACAATACTACAAGTTTGCTTATGGAAATGTTAAATGTTATTTTGAGCTACAATTATTTTAAGTTCAAAGATGATTTTTTTTCATCAAAAAAATGGGGTAGCGATGGGTGCAGCTATGGCACCCAGTTATGCTAACATTTTCATGAATGGTTGGGAAAAAAGACATATTCTGATTGATACATACAAAGATAACATACTTTGTTACAAACATTTTATTGACGATTTGTTTATTGTTTGGAGAGGAGGGTTGGAATCTCTTGAATCTTTCTTACTTTATATTAACAGGGTTTGTACGTATTTGAAATTTACTTCAGTTTGGTATGAGAAGAGTATTCCATATCTGGATGTAGTAGTGTACAAAGAAAATGGCAAACTAGCTACTAAAATCAGCAAAAAGAATGTACAAAATAATGCATATTTACATTTCTCAAGTATGCATCCCAGATGCATGAAGGAAAATATTGTGAAGGGTCAATTGATGAGGGTACATCAACTTACTTCAGATGATGCTGATTTTATTGAAGAAAGTAAAGCCATATGTGATAAATTTGTAGCTAGAGGTTATTCAAATGAATTAGTGAGAAGTAAATTCAGTGAAGTTAAAATAACTAGGGACAATTTAGAAGTTCCTCTTAAGAATAATATGACTAATGACTTTAGAAATGCTATGCAAATATCCAATAGTGTAGATTCAGAAGCTATCAAACAGATTATTAGAGCAAATGGAAAATATTGAAGAGCAGTGAAGAGGTACAGGAAGCAGTTGGAGATGGTCCATGCTTTCTGTACAAAAAAGGAAAGAGTTTTAAAAATTTTTCCAAAACAATTTGAATATCAGGCCTTTTAGTACAAGAGGCAGGAAGGAAAAATGTTTGGCATGCAATTTTTGTGATTTAATTTATGAAGGAGCTAGTGAAATTGTTATTAATGATGTCAAGATATATGTTAATAATGTTTATACTTGCAAATCAAAGTTAGTTGTTTATCTAATTGTATGTCAGTCTTGCAATGCATTCTATGTTGGTCGTACTAGCAGGGAGCTGTTTAAGAGAATGTATGAACACAAAAGAACTGTGGAGGCTGGCAGTGAAACTAATGCTTTAGGTAAACATTATAAAATGGGGGGTTGCAAAACTGATTTAAAATTTTTGGTTTTGGGAAATATCATTGATTATGAAATTAAGTTGAATGCTGATAATGAGTTGGGATGGTTGGAATACACATGGCAGGTTAAGTTGAATGCCTGTTATCCCCCTGGGCTAAATAACAGAGAAGATTTTGTAGCCTACTTGAAAAAAAAATAGTTAAGACATTGACTATAAATGTCATGTGATGATAATTTTTAGTATTTAATGAATGGAGTGCAATGTTTTAATTCAGTCTAAAGAAGTCTTGTGTATGAAAAGACGAAAGCACTTCCTGGATTTTTGCATTAAAGCACAGTTTGGTTTATCACAGAGTTTTATTATTTTTTTAGTTTATCAGTTATTTGGTTTATATGTTTTAAGTGATTAAAATGAAAAATAGTTAACTATAGTTGCAAAATCAGTCAGAAGCTTAATAGTCTTTCAAAACATGTCATATATTTTTGCTTAGTGAGCTGGAGTTAGACGAGGTTTCTCCCTAAAATCCTACTCCAAACCCCAGACTAGTTAATAAGAAACCAAGTCTAAATTACTAGCACCTCAATAATGATGCAAAAATATACAAGGATGAATGAACTCTCAATAGCAAAAACTATGACTATTGTTTATTTCACAAAATTAAAAACCAAACATTCTACATAGCTCTTTATACAACAAAGGATATCTGTTCAGCTACTTCTGCAGAAGAGTAAGGGAACCCCTAGGTACCAAAATGCATGTCTATGCACAACTTCTTCTGCAAAACTCACTGTACAGCATAAAATACAACTGTGTAATCTGTCTGTAATTCACCAAGACCAAAACTGCAGTTTGTTGAAAAGTACCATTCACAACACAAACTAATCCATGTAATCTGATGCTGCATTTGAAATGTCACCATTTTTCTATTTGGGGTTCACTATTTTAATCAGGGGTGTTGGCTTCTGCAGTTGCAGTTCACAGTCTGTTACCATACATGTGGTACTGTTCAATCATTTACCTGTAATGCAGCAGCAGTCTATGATAGTCAGTGCCTTGTATGATGTGGAGTTGTGAGGTACAAAGATTTGTACACTTAGAAGGTAGACACAGTCAGGTGTCCTATACAATCTGACCACTAGTCATACAAAAGTTTTTCCTCAGATGTAATAGTACAGTCAATGACATTGGTAGGTCTCAACCAGGCAGAGTCATTCTTATTAAGGACATAAGCAATCCTGTTAAAACTGCAATAGAGGTTTAAGAAAACTAATGAACTAAAATAAACAAAATCAATTCCCTATTCACAAACCTATTATATTTTCCCAACCTGACACACATACCCATGATAGAGCAATGATGCACTGGATTGGGTACCCAGTCTGCCAAGTTCATGTCCTCATGTTCTTATGATTCAAGAACTAAAGGAAATCCATCCTCTTGGTGAATTACAACTGTGGTTTATTTGCAAGCATCAATATCTGCTTGCTCTTCCTGTACCCAGCAGAGTTACACAGGAGAGGCCTTAGGTCAACTGGTGCCCTAGGCAAAAGGGTTCCATGGCACCCCCCCTCACACCACCTGGTGCCCCCATCCTGGTCTACCCACACCAAATAAATACTGGAAAAGCGCCCTAGGCAGCAACCTAGTTGGCCTATGCCTAAGGCCGGCCATGAGCAGGGTCATTCCATATGGATATTTAGGTGTTTAATACAACACTGACATACATCTGGAAAAAAATCAACAACACTATATACTGCAACTTCAGTATGTTAATTAAAAATAAACAGCAACATAGTTTATTTTCCCAAATAACACCTGCCACAATAGTATTTCAGTAGATTTCCAACTCCACAACTCCAACATCAAGTGTCAACTGCAATTTGTTAATAAAGTTAACTGCAACATCAGGTGACAATTGCAATTTGTTAATAAAAAGCTCTCAGTTCACCAACTATATTTCTCCACTTAGTACTCAATCACACTAATGATTCTGGAGCTTAGTTCTAAAAGTTCTTTATGTGGCCATCTTTGAATTTTTAATATAAATTAAAAAATATCTCAGTATCCAACCAATGTGTTTACTAAAGCAATGCTCACTACAGTAATCTCCCCATGGTTGCCAAATCACAGCAGTCAACTCTGTGTGTTGCGGACACAATTTTCTGAGCCTTAAAATAAAATAATGTATTCTTTCAGTAAACAGAAAATGAATTTTAAGCCCTCTGCATCACTGATTTCTCGGAAAACAACCATCCCTCCACAAAAAAAAAAAAACAATGGAGAGTCCGAGCACCAGAAGTCAAACCCTCATGAGTGGAAATTTGTGGCTAACAGTGTATTAGTGTCTGAGCTGTCAAACACAGCAGTCCTCTCTTGTATTCATCAAGAAGTTAGAAAAAATATAGTTATCACCTGCATCTTGTGCAAATTTACATTAGCACCCAATGCCTACAGTTTCCATCTGAAACTACCTCTTGTTCTCTTCTCCATAATGCCAACAAACTTTTACTTCAAAAGCTTGAAGGTACAGAGGATTGTTGGTAGTATGCTTTTGTGAGTGAGGTCGATATTTTATGTTCTTTGTATAAACATTCAACAAATTACCTCAGCTTGTACATTTCACAATATTTTCCTCAGTATTTTTTTAACATGGTACCTCAAAAACTAGGGTGAAGTACTTCACCAAATATGTTCAGAATGCTCAGTTTTGAAGTCTCCTGTGAAATCAGCTTTCAGGTAACAACTCTACTCAGTAATCATCACAGTTCATGAGGCAGCAAAACAAGGGGGGAGGGGATCTTTTAAAATCTGGGCTGTAAAAAAAAACTTCAGTGCTGTGTTCTGTTGAGCAGAGATTTCCAACCATTTTACAACAATTTCTTCCAAAAGAGCCAATACAGCCCTGTTCTTCACAGTTTTGCATGAATGTAATAGCTATCACACATATAAACAACAAAAAAAGCATCTTCACCCTAAAAAAATACATTTCATTTTTTCATTAAAAAAATTCTCACTGCGGATCTGAAACCTTAATTTTCATACAAGTAAATTAATTATGACGTAATTTCACATTAATAGCATGTTAACTGTTAAGATCTAAATATAAAAGCTGTCAGAGTTGTAACAATGAATTATTCAAATTAATGAATTCTTAACCTTCATCATATTCTTCTAAATTTAAAATAAAGAAAACAAATTAAATCATCTGTTTGTGATATTTCATGAATGCCATAGTAGGCATTTGTTACTTATTTTTGGGTCATAACCATTACATTTTTTTTCAACCCGAAAAAAGGTGATTCAGTCTTGCTTTTTAAAAAGGTCCCCTTTCTGCACTACAACTGAAGATTTTTACTGCCTTCATTCATGAGAAAATATAATGCTTTAGTACAGTGCGCGTATGCTTCAATTTAGCGCAGAGTGCGCACGCTGCAACTTAGCGCAGAGTGCGCACGCTGCAACTTAGCGCAGAGTGCGCACGCTGCAACTTAGCGCAGAGTGCGACGCTGCAACTTAGCGCAGAGTGCGCACGCTGCAACTTAGCGCAGAGTGCGCACGCTGCAACTTAGCGCAGAGTGCGCACGCTGCAACTTAGCGCAGAGTGCGCACGCTGCAACTTAGCGCAGAGTGCGCACGCTGCAACTTAGCGCAGAGTGCGCACGCTGCAACTTAGCGCAGAGTGCGCACGCTGCAACTTAGCGCAGAGTGCACACGCTGCAACATAACACAGAGTGCACACGCTGCAACGTAGTACAGAGTGCACACGCTGCAACGTAGTACAGAGTGCACACGCTGCAACGTAGTACAGAGTGCACATATTGCAACTGGCAGTTAGGCACTGACAGCCATGTCTGTTTTACTAGCAGTGTATGGCCTTGATTTAATGAAGGACTAACTTGATCTGAGAAAAGTACCTTGGAGGTGTAGATTGTTTCTGGTTGCAATCTGATGGACAGGTGAAGGGACAGCAATCACAGGAAGGAAACAGGGTAAACAGCTCTGAAAACTTCACTTTGGTAGCCAACACCAGTTAAGCATTTTTTCAGTAACTTCACCATTCATCTCTTTGGTGATTCAAATCATAAAGCATTGGGTCTGCTAGAAAATGCATATATAACCTATCCATTCTCCCCCACCTGGACAATAACATCAATGTTGTATCAATATGCTCCCATATATACCCATGGACATCTGACACTAAAACCCCAAACTTTTTGTACTGTGAGCAAATTCCTTCAGGTCTGCAACAACACAAAAGTTTTCTGAAACAAAGAAGTCAAATCACACTGCCTGTAGCAACTCTACTACTCATGAAAAGGCAGATAGAAACACTGCACCCCACGGGAAGCCTTAATCTTCATCCTACTTACCAGCTCCACTGTTAAGAAGAACATACAGCAACTCCTTATTTCCTCTTTGACCTAAAAAAACTTCAGCATAATAATATAAACAATGACGCAGTGTTTCTCATTTTGTTTGCTTCTCAGTCTTACCTATTCTGTATGGTACATACTGGAACAGGAAAAGACCTGCATAATCCCTGACAGGGACGTCGGGAGGCATACGCACTGTACTGATTTCAGTACAACGTATGTAGAAGGGGGGGTAGCACTTTAAAGTTTCACCTTTTCGCGCTTTACTGCACGATGACGTCAGCTCATCAGGGCAGCCAGTCGGAATGGAGCTCACCGCGCATGTCTTTCCGGCCAGTTCGAGCGGGAGGATTCAACCGTTATGTTGGATGTACACAAGCGGGAAGATTTAAGCATTATGTCGGTCTCACTTCAAGGACTGTAGTTAGAAGGGTCTTGCTGCAACTGAGAGGGTTGGTGAGTAATACGAAGTGTGTGTGTGTGTGTGTGTGTGTGTGTGTGTGTGTGTGTGTCTGTGTGTGTGTCTGTGTGTGTGTCTGTGTGTGTGTGTGAAAATGCCCCGATTACTCATGGTGGTGTGGTAGGGAATACCTCAGGCTTGAACCCTGTACCTTGTATGCAGGTGTTAAAGACCTGAATTCCCTACCCACCACCATTTGTAAAAAAATTGCAGATTTTTGCCTCATATTTGATCTGATCAATATCTGTATGGTATCTATGTTTTTTAAATACTGCAATGCTTGAAATTTGATGGTGCAGTGGTAGCAATGTAGCATTGATGCCTCACAGCTGTAGGTTCTTGGGTTTGGTTCTTGGCTGGGGTGCTTTCTTTGTGTGTGGGGGGGTCTGTATCTTCTCCCTGTGTTTGTGTGAGTTTGCTTTTGTGTCCTCCCCATGTTACAAAGACATGTCAGCATTATTTTTTCCTGGGCCTCTGCTGAGAATTGTTTTTTTTTTATTCCAAGTCAGACTGTCCTGATTAACAAATTGGCAGGCATTTAAATTTCAGACTTCAGGTTTCTGAATGTTTACTTCCTTATATATTTGATGGTGCAGTGGCAGTATTGTTGCCTCACAGCTATAGGTTTTCAGGTTTGATTCTTGGCTGGGGTGCCTTCTGTGTGGAGTCTGCTTCTTATCCCTGTGTTTGTGACATAGTAAAACAACTTTTTATTCTAGCAATAAATATATACTAACACAACCTTTTTTATAGCAATTTTTAAGTTTATGACTATTTGAAATTTGTCCTTATTTTTGGGACTGTAATACACTGTTATTGGCTTTGTCCAGGTTTTTTGTGCTAAGGTTGACAGCTATGGCAAGAACTGAATTCACTGAATATGTTTGAGGGCTGTATTCCCTCATTACTGGGTTTGTCCAGGTGTTTTGTGCTAAGAGGTTGACAGCTATGGTGAGAACTGAATTCATTAAATGATAGCCATTTAAGTTTCAGTCTTCCTCTCTTTCACAAAGCAGGTGATTTGGCATAGTGGTATGTTGTTCTGACTATTTTGCACAGTGACCTTGGCAGTAAAATGTATGATGGTAACACAGCATTTTATTCTAGCAGCTTTCCAAGATTATACAAGCAATGTTTAATGTGTTCCTGTTTTTGCCTTTTGACCCACCCCAATAAATTTGGCTTTTTCCAGACTTCTTGTGCTGCGAAGTTGAGATGTAGTTGAGTACTGCATAGATTTTACAAGGAGCTGAGAGCTGCAGGGGAAGAGAAGTTTAGTGCTGATTATGCCAAGTCAGCTCACATTGCTAGTAGCACAAAATGTTGTGTACTTGCTTTTAATGCAAAAGGCTGTTGGTTCTACTCCCATAAGGGGTGAATGCTGCTGTACTGAAAGTTAAGACACTAACTATGAGCCTGTTATCAGTTTGCCATCCATTTCCTATTGCAATATTACTAGCTTATTATTAATGTAATTTAGGCAATTTATTCCTCAGGGGCATCAGGCACTTTATTTTTCGGTGAAGTCATGAAATATAAAGGTGATTGCTAGCAGCAACCTCTTCATTAGTTATATTTATTTAACGTGGAATTATTTAGATGACTTTTTTGCTACTTCAGAGATTGTGCATACTATTTACTGATAATGGTGGACTGTAAAAGTTTGACTAGACTTTTATGATGGAAATGTTCTGAATTGGGCAGTTTTGTTTCATTGTTTACTGGAAAAATGTTCAAAGCAATAGGAAGGTGTATCAAAGAGCACATGTATGTTTCATATGCAAGGGGCCTATGATTTAAAAGCAGCCCAGAATTAATTTTTATCTGCCATGGGTAAAATGTATCTTTCTTTGAATGTGGGTTTTAATGTTGTTTCAATGAATGTGAGTTTCAAGGGCAGAGAAGTTTTAATGCCAAGTTTGTTTAGCAGATGTCTTAGTGTTTGTGCTGTAAAATGCAAAATAAAACTTTCAAATGAAGTTCAAATCATCATAGAAGTAAATCAGTATGCACATTAGTGTTTATGGTAAATGGAGTGAAATAGCAAAGTAATGGATCATTGGAATGGCTGCAGGGGAGGCTCCATTCGACCATGGTTTTGTGAGGGGAAGGGCGGCAAACTTAGACAGCCCCAGCTGAACTATACCTCCCAACTGTCCAGATTTTCAAAGAATGAATAGATTTTTGCTTCTTATTTTTGGTTTGTTCCTCAATTTGTGGTTTTCTGGCAAATGATTTAGGAATGAAGTCACTAAATAATGACACTAGTTTCAGACTTTATAACCTTCAGAAAATGCATGCTAAAATAAGACCTGTTCTATCAACTGTCCCAGTTTATACAAGAGCAATTTTAGTACTGTTTATATGTTCCCTCAATATATTTGGCCTTGTCCAGATTTATTGCATTAACAGGTTGAGAGGTACATGCAAATAAATTGCTTTATAGAATTAGGCATAGCCAAACCTCAACTGTCCCTGATTTTGGCTCAAAATGTTGCTCTTCCCCTAATGATCCCTCCACAAAATAGCAATTTTGGAAGAAAACATAGAGGGTTTACTTTACTTTTATAAATAACTGTAATGATCAGAGTTATACATTACTTTTATTTCAGAAATGCATGTAGATTCTCTAATTTTTTCAGCTGCTCTAAGTTAACTGTGCTCATATTAAAATGGTGTCCCTCCTTTGACAGGTTCCCAGCCGTATTGTCTGGCAATTTTATATTTTTGCATCAGATTTTTGGTCCGTTTTTCATAAAATTGCAGTTTTCTGGCAAATTAGTGGCAAATTGTTAAAGACTGAAGTTAGAAAATAATGCAGACATTTCAGTTTTAGATTTCATACCTTTCAGAAAATTCGTACGGATGCAAGACCTACTACTATTCTATTATCTTTCTAAGTTTATAAGAGCAATATTTAAAAAAAATGTCCTTATTTTTGGGCCTTTGCCTCAGTTTTATTTATGAGTTTGTTGCTGTGAGAGGTTGAGAGGTTTTTGTGTGTGTGTGTGTGTGTGTGTGTGTGTGTGTGTGTGGTAGGTAGCATGCCTCTCAACTGTCCACATTTTGCAGAATGTCCAGATTTTTGCCCCATATTTTTTGTCTGTTCCTCATAAATTTTGTGATTTTCTAGAAAATCATTGAAGGCTGAAGTTGCTAAATAATGACAGACATTTGAGCTTCAGACTTCATGTCCTTTAGAAAAATTCATACTAGCACAAATCCTGTTATTCTAGCAACTTTCTAAGTTCACGAGAACATTATTTAATATCTGTCCCTGTTTATTTTAGGCTTTGTCCATATTTCTTGCACTAAGAGGTAGGTAAGTGTGTGTGTGAATGAAACATCCTAGTTAGTGGTAGCAGGTGGTTAGTAATTTACTCAAGCTCAAAACCTGTACCTTAGTTACAGAAAACAAAAGCATAAAGTCTCTACCCCAACTACTATGCTGCATTTTTCAAAGAACTGACATTTCAGGTTAATTTTCAATTCAAGGAACCGAGTTTGAGTGAATTTATATTATATTACTGAAGAGGCATTACAGCGAATGCCTCTTCATCGACACTAAAAGAGCGAACCGTGAATTACGAGAATGGCCGTAGCTTGGCTGGGGAGGGGGGGGTAGCAGTTTGAGAGCTGTCAGTACAAATTTGAAAATCCTAGCTACACCCCTGATCCCTAATGATTATGCTACACTGCCATGCCAGTTTCACTCCAGATGCATGGTATCTGGTTTAATACAACAAGCAATGTTAATGAAGTACAATTAAGGGTTTACTATTGTTTATTGGAATGGAAAAACATTTTCCGTTCAAATAAATGAATGGTAATACCGAAAGTAAAAAAAAAAAAAACTTACACAATGTCGAACCAAATGCTCAACGCATTTGACTCGACATTGTTCTCGAAACCACCATGTGATAGCTGTATAGGAGCTGATGTAAATCAAACTCCTATACAGCTATCACGTTTTTGCAGGGGGGCAAGCCACCCTACACCCCCCACATCCCCCCTACTTATATATTCTAACTCTGAGATCGCATTATAGTGGGGATGTGGATGAATTTCCACTCCCCACTGTACCGCAATCTCCGTGCAAATAGTCAATTTCTACTTATGCGAATGCAGTTGTGCATTCGCATAAGTGGAGTCGACTATCTGGTGCAAAGGTGCTTGTGCATTCGACATTCTGTTTTTCAGCACACTGCAGCCGATAGAATGTTGTTCACACAAACAATAGTAAACCACTATTAAGACAGTTGCAAGTAAAAGCCTACACAGCCTATGGCCAAAAACACCCATTCTATGCTTATTGCTGCAAAAAAAATCACTGCCCCCTCCACTCAATTGTGACTTCTGTTCAGCTGAATTACAGAGTAGCTCACAAAAAGAGATGGGACTACGTGAAATAGACACAACAGTGTTACACAGCTTGTTATGGCAAGCTTGCCTCATATCTGATGATGGTCTCTGGGGCACTGCTGGATAAGCTAGGAAATTACTCTTCAAAAGTGAGCAGAACCTTAATTAGAACCCTAGTTCTTTGGCTGAGTATCAGTCTGACATTTTATTACTTGCATATCTGAGTTTATGAAGCAGGGAAGGCACAAATTTCAACTTAATTACTTCACTTAAAATAATTAACAGATATTTCAGAAAAAGAAAATACAGTCAGAAATGTGATACAATGCTGTCCGCTCTCTCTCCAAATCTCTGATCAGTTGTAATAACGTAAATGACTGTTAAAATATCAGAGATATTTATGGAGAAAACGTTCTCATTTTTTAACCTAAGGCATAGAAAGGAACCTGAAAAAATGGGTTAAATATGCATGTGTGTCACACGTACTTTACAGTAACAACATGCTAGTATGGCAATTATTAGCCCTTCCATTACTGTCATCAGTATAAACAAATCAGACTTCACAGAGCAGCCAATTATAAAGCGTACTGAATGTCATGTCTAATTATTCATCTAGGCATGACTTAAGTCAGGGGAACTGTTTAAGGTCACTCCCTCATTAAGTAGTTCATTTCATCTGAATTTCATTTTAAGTCCTTTATACACAATGGAATTAACATTTTTTTCTAAGTGTGACCTGCTGTGTGGAACTGCAAGCAATGCTGTAATGGTGCTATAACAGGTATGGCTATACGCATACAAAACTTATGCACAAAACATTGTATAAAACTCTCTCTTCCACACAATCACCTCTAATTAGGCTACCAGTACAAATATAAGCACAAATTCAAAAAAGCTCTTGTAACCAAATACAACTCAGTACTTTAATATTCCAGAATTAAAATCTTACATTATGCCTTCAGGACACATAAGAGCACTATAAAGTAAACACATTTAAATAATAAGCAGCTTCCAATGTTAACTAATAGCAAAGATGGAATTTGCATAATTAATTTCAATTACCTAAATCAAGTACTTAATGTATAATACATTGTTCTGTCCCGTTGTCTGCAAGGTCTCATAAAAAATATATACCAAACTCTATTAGTCAACAAAACATCAGAGACATTTAAAAATAGATATGTTGTTGTTGTTGTATATTTCGGCTTTTCCCGGTTAGGGGTCGCCACAGCGGAACTCCGGTCCGCTAATGATTGGCAGTAGATTTTTACGTACCGACTTACCAGGCCTGACGCACAACCTTCAACGAAGGTACGCCCATTCACGCATGTCTCCACACAGAAGAATAGATATGTATTAGTACAATAATACATGATAAAACTTTTTTTACATACAGCTCTCTATGGTGTGCGGTTTCAAAATGTACAACATAGGGCGTGCAGTTTAGTATGCTTTAAGCCTCTAATGTCTTCCTATATGCAAGCACACACTAGTCTCCTAAATTTTCCAATAAAAAAATTGCAGAAATAAAAAAATAAATAAACAAACCTACACCACACCTTTTAAATACGAATTGTACTGCATTTACAGTTTGAAGCATGCCATCCTAACTCTGTCTGCTATGGATACTATACAAGTGTATTAATATAGTATTTTTGATTTTATTCACAATATTTTGAAAGCATGAATTTCCTTAATTAGGTAAGCTTTGCAAATAATGTTTGTTGGCCATTTGCTATGAAATACTTTACAAATAATGTTTGACTGTTTTCTTTTGAATTGTCAAAAATGTATTTCTAACCTTGTTTTGGAGCTTTTCTCACCGGGCGCCTGCTGAAAATGGGCATCTCAGTTCTCAGATAGACTTTCCAGGTTAACAAAAGCAAATAAATAAATACAATGTTGTAGTCTTGAAGATTTAAATAAATGCTCATTAGTGCAATTCCTTCTTTGCTACCGGTTAACATTCGAATCTGGATATAATTTAAATGCGTTTGTATTCTTACTGTTTTTACATAATTTAGATGTGTTGACGCAAAGTGCTAGTATGTATGATTTTAAATTTAGAATAATAAAGTACCAAGTTTTATTTGGTTACCAGCATATGCTTGGGTTAAAAACACATTCAGTGGAAACATGTATTGGAAGAGTGGCTAACAGCATTTGTAAAACATACAAGTAGTTTTCTAGTGAAACATAAAACTTAGCAAAGGTAGGAGTTGTAAAATGGCATCCATTTTGTTCCACACCTACAATGCTCTTAAGATGGTGCAGCGACATATACCAAGCACAAAAAAGGGAAACTGCATGTAGGCATGAAATGCATCTTCTTAAAAAGAAAACATCATCTCACACCTACATGAGATGATGGCTCTGCTTAAAACAGTAGGTACAAGAGTTGTCTGGAAACGCAGAAAACTTGAAGATTCTCAGTTTATCTCCTAGTGGAAAATAGACCATTTCAGGGTCACAGACCTAAACACCAACAAACAATGCACGCATTCCTTCATGGTTGTTTTTTAATCATACCTTAGTTCAAGCTCAGTCTAATGCTACATAACATAAGCTAAGAATTAATTGGCATGACTGTAATTTACAGCAATGTGCTCTATGTGGGAATGTTTACAATAGTTTACCAAAGAGCTGCTAGATATTTACATGACACTCGGTTATCCCCCTCATACACATACACACATTTCCCAGACTTGCTACGACTCTGTTATAGGTTATTTTAGCTCCTGGAGCATTCAGCTCAGAATATGGTCACAGATCAGCATAACACTGTGTTCATCATTAGTATATTGATTCTTTAAATTAAATATCTCATACATGTATTAAAAAAAACAGCAAAAAGTGTTTTCCCCACTAATCTTTTTACAGCAGAGGTGTAGATTTGACACTGCATATTTACGGGATCACTGGATCATCCAGGGATAAAACTGGATCCATATTTGTCAGCTCTGGAAAAAATGCCACTGTTCCATACTTTAGTTTTAGCTGATTTTTTTTTTTTTAATTCTGAAAAAAAATATTTAGAGTTCATTACAACCTGCAACTTTAATAACCACTGTTCTCCAAAATACTCTTCTAGCCTTTCAGTGACAGAGATTAAGACTAGCTGGTGGTGGATCAAAACAGTCAGACTCAGAATCTCCTGGCTTAGCTGTATTTAGCTTCCATTACCTGCTCTCTCAAGAACACTGTCATAACTACTATGAACTTCAAAGGAAAACAAGCTTCAAAAATGCTAAGGAATAATAGAACAGCAAGAATAAAGAGCTCAGAGGAGCTGGTTCTGTTCTGAAATAAAAAGAGAGCACATCTGCACTGAAGCTTCATATTCTATGTTTAGACTCGGGTTGAGCTGGTAGGTCAGTGTGCTATATTTATGAATGCAAGTAGGAGGCATTTTTAATACGAAGTGGTCACGAAAAAGTATGAAACTACTCGCCACTCCTTAGAAAGCAGGTAGGGTTTGTAATGTACTGTTCATACATGAAAACTGCATGGCTTGACTCCATTAACGACTTTCCTTTGATTCAAATCATCAGTCACAGGGACTACATGCGGTCTACTGCATCAAAATTATATAGCTCAATAAAGCCGAAAGATGATGATGACGAACAACGTAAAATAATGGACTGATATTTTTGTTACGGTCTTCTGTTTTAAGATAGCAATACCCAGGATTCATATGCCTAATTAATACTTCTCTTTTCTGTCTTTTCTTACATTGTATGTAATACCTCACACCACTCAACAAGGATGACAGCTGTCATCACTACAGATGATATAAGCTATTAGCTGCTTTTCTCAAGTCTCCACCTACAAAGTATCTGACTAAGGAAGTCACTTAAACAGTGCTCTTGGGATATCTTGGCAAGATGCATATGTGTAACAGACAAGCAGAGATAAAAAAGTTTTAGTACTTTCCCAAATTATTTGAGATCTAAAAATCCTTAATTTTGTTTACTGAATTATTACTTCTTAAACAGGCAAATGGACTCCTCCAAAAAGGATCCTGCTTAGCCATGATGCAGGTATGCTACTAACTTCAATAAATAACACTGTATAAATATAGTGCAAGTGTATTATAGTTGTTGATAAATTAAATCAATATTTCGTGCAGTACCAGATAAACTCAGCTCATGCACGAGACATAAATCTTGCTTACAATATAAATGAAAGAATCAAAGGCCTAATTTTAAGACGATATGTTAATCTATCACAGCTGTAATCACAGCTGAATCATTAGCAAAATAAACAGTCATGCTAATGTTGGCTTATTAAGTCTATCCACTCAGTAATTTTTAAAGCAAAAATACACTAGTTACTTTTACAAAATGCATACACACTAATGAATAAATGTAGCAGATTTACATACTTCAGGTCAACCAAAGCCAAACAATTTATGTTTTTATGACATCAGGAACATTTATTCTGTTTTACTCTAAACAGTAAATATTAATGACTATGCTACACCTGTGAAATTATGTAAAAGAATAAATTCATAAGCTCATAAGTAAGTACTAGGCTAGCTGCCCTTAGGGGGTCGCCATTTTAAGCCTAGCCAATTTCACTTCATATAGGAGAATCAAACACTGTAACTTGTGTGCATGAGCTAAAACACCTTAACCATTATGCCAACCCTAGCCCCCATCATATAAAATCCTGAAAACTATTGCTAGTGCTTTGGCGTGGAGAGATGAGTCACTTTGCTGTCACTCTGCAGGCAGACAACATCTTTTTCACCATTTGGGCAGCAAGCAGTATCCTCACTGCACGTTACCACTGGCATCTCAGTGAGTACCCATGTACATACCTGCTAGGAATAACTTCTGAATGAACCTGGTGACAACATACCATCAGCCTCTACAGCTCAAAGGAACCACCAGTCCACAAAGCATACTGTCCAGAACATGACTGTTGTTATACAGCAGGACTTTGACAAAAGCCAAAAAAATAACATGTTTATCCTATAGAAGTTAATTCGTCATCATATTACCTATGACATCAAGTGTATTCCGCGGTGGTGCAGCGGTAGCGTTGTTGCCTCACAGGAAGAGGTTCTCCCATTCCATTCTCAGATAGTGTGTGGGGAGTGCCTTCTGTGTGGAGTCTGCATGTCCTCCCTGCGGGTTGAGTGGCGTTACAAAAGACATGTGTGAATGGGCGGGCCTTCGTTGAAGGTTTGGCATCGAGCTGGCAATTCGGCACTGTGAAAATCTACTGCCAATCATTAGCGGACCGCAGTTCCGCTGTGGTGACCCCTAACCGGGAAAAGCCGAAAGACAACAACACAACATTACCTATGACATCAAACATCAGCCTGGCTCTGTGTTTGATGCATAATGCTGACGAAAGAGTAGAGTCCTTCTCTTACAAAACACTTCAATTCCATTTTCTCCTTTTCAGCATTGTAGATTCAACAAGCTAAGTTAGGAAGTCCAAAATTTCCTTTCCCAGTCATAGACTCCAGCTCACATAGAGGAGACTTCCAAGTATTCCCAAGCCAGAAGAATGACACAACACAACAAGTATTGTCCTAGATTTTCCCTGGGATTTCCTCTTAGTAGGCGGAGACTGGAGCAACTCCAAAAAAATCATCCAGAGGCTGAGCCTACAACTCCTCCTAAAGAAACCACATGGAAGAATGCGTTTAAGATACCTGAACCACCTTCTTTGACTTCAGTGATCCAAAGGAGCACACACCCTCCTGGATCACCCAGATCTGCTCCCTGTCAAAGACAGTAAGCCCACTGACCTTGTGGAGATGCCCGATGTCTGCTGTTTGCACCCATGATTTTGTTTCTTCAGTCACTACCCAAACTTCTCATCATATACAAAGATGGAGAAGTAAACTGACTAATAAACAGAGCTTTATCTAACAAGTCATTTCTTGTTTTATGCAACAGTTTAGCACATACAAAAACATGGCCTGTACCCCAATCTGCTCATCATTTTAAGACTCCCACTTTGCATTATTCATAAACAAAATCTCAGGATTTTTATTATTTCCCTGTAATACACACCTTGGAGGGCATTACTGACACTTGGCAAATTTTTTGTAAACTTTTTTTTTGCCTTTGGATGTTGATATTTTATTGCATGGTGGTGTAATGTTAAAGGATATTCTTGTTTGCTTTTTGGTATTTATTTTTTCTAAGAAGATACGATATTCCTCGTTTACCATATCATGAAATATTTCACATATTGCATTCTAACGGTTAGATAAAACTCAGTGAATATGTGCATCTGACAATCTGTGCTTCTGTGCATCCATCTGTACATGTGAGCACAAGTGATTGCATCCGTAAGGTCTTGTGTTGAAACTGTTCTTCAGCTGTAACCTGTGGCATTTTCTATTGCACTTTATAACAGCGGAGAAGTAACACCCACTAACAAAAAAGACAGGGGATCTGTTTTATTTATTTGCTGCTCAGCAACACTGAAAGTACCTGACATATATCAGCATAAAAATATGTGCATGTTATTTTTATATATATATATATATATATATATATATATATATATATATATATATATATATATTTTTTTTTTTACTTTGAACTTCTGCAGTTTGACCATTGTCAAAATAGCTATCAAAACACAGCATTTCAAAGTCTCACACAACTTTGGTCCAATGATTTACTCACTGCTCTAAGGAGAAGGTAAGAAGCTTTCAAACAACATGATTTCACTTTTTAAGGCGTGACTTTTCTGTTTTCATTTTATATCAGGTGGTGTTATCAGCCTAATGTTTATGAAGTTTCACAAATCAGGTTTCAGTACTAATGAAGGTTGTTTGCTAACTTAGCAATAACACACGGCAGAGTGGACGTTGTCAGAAAACACAGGACCACCCAGTGGATATTGTGAGGGCCAATGCCTACACGAAGAAAGATCCATTATTTCCCTATAATAATACACACCTTAAAGGATGTTGTTACATTTAGAAAATTGTGTCTATGTTTTTCAGTTGAGTTTTTTTATAGTATTTTTATTGGATGTTTCAGTTTGTTATTCTGCTTTGAAAAAGTACTCCTTTTTCTGTTTACTTATAGTTGAATATTTATTGTGCATTTAGAAATGGCTTGATAATAGTGACTATGTGAAATGATCTGTGTGTGTGTGTGTTTATAGTGGAATATGCCACAAATGCAATTAGAAATGAATAAATGATAATAAGTACGAGTGGACAATCTGTGTGTTGTGGGTATAAGTGTCTGTATATTTGTATGTACATGTGTGGCTCTGACTGACTTTGTCATGTATCTCAGTATATTGGAAAAAAAAACACAGTCGAAACCCATATGGCTGAGATCATATGGTCGACAATGCAGTTAATCAAAAAACTGATACAAGTCCATGCAAAAGTTATCAGCGCCCCCCCCCCCCACACCCACAGCAAATTATTTACACCATCTCCGAGATTGCACTACAGTGGGGAAAAGGGCAAATTCCCCGATTCCTACTTTGCTGCAATCTCAGTCAAAAGAGTTCAATGGGCCAAATTGTTCACCATATGGTCTCAGCCACATGGGTTTCGACAATTCATTCATTCAAACAATTGACAGAGATCTGGGGGGGGGGGGTAAAAAAAATCCTTTAAGGCAGCATTTGGAAATGCAGTACTTTTTTTAACTCGAAGAAAGACTACTTATAAGCAGACTTTTGCTTTAATGTGTGTTTTTTGGTAAAATATAAGCTGAAAAGACGCCCTGTTGTGCACTAGACAGTACAATGGGGTATGTAGTTATATTTTTGTTTCTTCTTCCTCCCCAAAACTTGAAACACAAAATATAAAACAAACTAACGAATCCAAACACTGGGTAGAGCGAAAGAAGACACACACTGAGACCAAAAAGTATAAATAAAGCGCTTTTCGTTTATGTTAATTCATAAACTTCTTCAGACAATACAAAACATTTCAACACTCCTTTAAATACATGGAAGTTAAAATAATCAACCAATCCACGAACAGGTGCATTGAGTGAAAAAACAAGGTCACCACCCCCTAAAACATGTATAAAGACAAGCCATTAAAATTTAAAAAGGTCCATAAGGACTTTACTGAGACAACAATATTATATATAAACTGTAAAATAGAAGTAAAAATAAAAATAAAAAATAAAATATAAATGAATTATGTCACAAAAAATATATGTTTCTGTTTCCGTTAATGTAAGATTCAATGCTTGTAATCTAACATTAACGTTTTAAACTTTTAAGTTTCAGTATGCTACTTAAAACACAGCCTTCATTTAAACCAGGCTGGTTGAATGCATTCAGCCTAATTTGCCAGGAAAGTTCTAGTTCTTCCAATTTTAAGGAATCTGGACTGCCTCTTAGATTTTTATTTACTTGGTCTACAATAATAAATTTAAATGTATGGTCAGGGAATAAATCAACATGTTTCGCTAAGGCGTTCTCTAATTTATGTTTTCTTATTGCATAAAGGTGTTCATAAACACGTTCACGAAGCTTTCCTCCCCAAAACTGGCAACCAGCTGCCACCAGCTACACTCCTCATTCACTGGGTATAAAGGGCCAATCATAGCCTCCCTCAGGGCTCCCCCTCACCCATGTGGGAGTGTGCTACAACCCCTATCGCTCTGTAGCAGCCTTGAGACAACAATGGCTGCCTTTGGGAGGGGAATGCACACTTCCATGCATGTGCAACCTGCTGACCAGGTAGAATATATCATCTGCAGCACTGAGGTTGCCTGGTTCTGAATGATGTTACTGTACTAAACTTAGGCGGCCCCCTCCCCAACAATGGGCAAGCTGGTGTTGGACACATACTCCCATCCTAACCCATCTGGGACTCTCCAGAGCCCATGCTGCTATTCAAATGTAGGCTATCTGGGACAAAGAAAGGGCTTTTTTCCCTCTATGAAACAGTCTTAACACCTTACCTAAAATATCAAGTCCAGTTGGCTGGGGGGATGGGTGTGGCATAGGTAAATAGGGCTGGGGTTGACTGATGAGAGGGGTGGCATGGAGTCACCCAAAAAAAGTACTACATTGGGACCCATAGCTCTTAAGGCTGATCCCGATCTGTATGCAGTTTTAGTGTGAGGTGGCGCACCAACGTGAGGCTGTGACTATCAAATGAAATTTCATGTCTACGCTCACGCAGTGAATGGTCCCCTGTGGGATCAAGATAAGCAGCATCTCACCACAATCCTATAGTGGCTTTCAAAATCTGTGGTTTCTCAAACAAATGTAAGAATCCTAAAATTAAAAAAAAGGCAATCAAGGTTCTAACCCTGTGCCACTCAAATTCAGAGCAGAGCTCAAAACTGTACCAAACTCAGACATACCTTATAGTTTCCATTTAATTATTATTTTGGAGGGGATTCATATTTATTTATTTTTTGTCCAAGAATATCCAACTTGGAAGTTCCTATTTTCCACAGACATTCATAGAAAAGTTAATGTCAAGAACATCCTTGAAACACAGAGCAAATAGATATAATAACATTATTTTATCTAAATAGTAAATACTAATTTAATAAAATATCGGTTGCAAAAGTTGAGAAATACAGATATCTATGAACAGATGCTGAATAACAGCAACTAAGAAAGAATACCCTAACACATAACTACGGCTAATAGCTGAAATAAAAAGTCAGTAAGTTACATAAAAATGGCATGATACTCCATCGATTTTAGAAAGTTACTGATTACAAGCATGGCAAAGACATCTAGAATAATCTAGAATATATCCTGCAGAGATACACAGGGAGTTAGAACTTACTTTCTGGGAGAAATAAGTACAAGGAGTACCGATTCAACTAGTATTTACGCTTCAGAGGTCTACAAATGAGTAAAAGAGACTTTACTAGAACCCAAGAGCTAAGAATTTAATCTGTATCATCACAGTGACAGTATTGTAGGTAATCTGTAATCTGACAGACAGTTAACAAAGCTACCCAGAACACAGCTTTCAGGAAAAACTAATAGTAATGTACTAAGTCATACCAAATTGACAGTGCCATTTTGCTTGCGCATGCTATGCTTTTCTTTTTTAACGATATTATAGAAGCTTTCATTTTAGAGAGATCTGTTTAAGCATTAGTTTGTTCCAGAATTTACCGTTATGTGCTGTAGAGCAAGAATCTCCATTTTTATTCCTTGTTTTGGTAATTCGTATTAAATATCTTGTAGAAGTTCTAAATACTTTACTTGTAGGACAAGACAGCATTAGCAAAAGCAGAAAGTGTGCAGGACTTCCTTTTTTTTTAATCATACCCTATACTGCCCTGCTTCCTGCCAACCATCACCAACACCCCCCATGGTCAATTAATGCACTTGTTCTCCCCTTCACTTTGGGTGGTGACAGGAATCATCATTTAGGTAGCCATCATGGGATCTGCATATAAGCCTTGGAACCCATCCCCCTGGAAGTTGAGGTACATTGCTATTGTGACTTCCAGTTCTTCCAGCCCCCCCCCCCCACTGCCCATGGGAGGGTATGTATGCATTCTCCTGTATACATCATCCCCAGGAATTTATGCCCCCTTGGAGGACTACTGTTAAACTAGCGTGGCAGGATCCAAGTGGATGCCTTTGGTGCATTGATGCATCCCCAGCGGGGTCCAACATTAAAGCAGGACAGTATGCCATCCTGTCCCCAGGTCGGGTGAGTCATATGCCACTCATTTCCACCCCCAATTTGTCTCCTTTATAACCTGAGCTACCATTTGCACTATGGTCATCAGGGTGGCAGGCAGGAATCTGTGTCTCTATCCACACAGACAGGCTTCATTTTATTTATTTCATCTTATTTTACAATTTGGTAACCAGGTAGGTGGGTCTAATGACCCTTTTTAGTCATGTCCTGGGTGAAAAAGTACAGTAACAAGTAACCAACAACAGAATGTTATTCAATACATCAATTACAAAGCTTAAAGGTACAAAATCATTTCAGTATTTAGAAAGCAAAATAGGTAAAATGCATGTTTTGCAGATGAGTAAACTGTAGTCATTGTCCACTGTTTTGAAAGCAGATGTACATGGATTCCTTTTGCAGATGGTTCCTACAAAGCAGACACACTGTCAATAATTCTTATGTCTGCAGGCAGTTGGTTTCACATGGCAGGTCCTTTTCTTGATGGGACTTTTTCTCAAATAGTAAGTTTAAATCTAGGCCTGACCAGTGCAAATACATTTTCCTGGCTGCTTAGATGACAGAAATTATGTTCCCTTATCTGGGATAGTCCTTTTTTGGAGGGGGCGGGGGGGGGGGCAGTAGCCTTGCATTAGAGTGTTAAATAGGAGAATACTTAGTAGGTTGGTAGCTCTATAACTAACTGGGAGCCAGAGAGCCTTATTGTATAGGATGTGTTGTTGTGAAGTGTTATCAGCGAGAAGAGCAAATCTGAGAATTTTATTTTCTGCCACTTGGATTTTTTTTTTGTATTATGTGCAGACTGAAGTGTGATCAAAGGTCAAGCCTATTCTAGGATGGGAATTACAAAATTTTGGCTTCGGCCATCTGTGCTGCTGGGACTAGAACATGTGAGACTCTATAATATAGTTTAGGTTTACTATCAAATTTTCGAATGTAATTCCGTCGACTGCACTTTTGTCGAACACGGAAAATCGAAAACGATAATGTCGAACTCCAAAAGCCAACCTAGGAATGGGTTTTAACATGGGTCGAGATAGGTGTTCACTGCTATTGCCGAGCTACAAACCTCTCCCCTATCTCGACCCATGCTAAAACTCATTCCTAGGTTGGCTTTTGGAGTTTGACATTACCGTTTTCGATTATCCGTGTTCAGCAAAAGTGCAGTCGACGGAGTTACATTCGAAAATTTGATAGTAAACCATAGTTTAACTTGCTAGAGCTTTGGATGTAACAACGTCTGTGTGATTGTTGAAGTTTAGTGTGGGGTCCAGTGTTACACCAAGGTATTGGGTTTCTAATACCATGATGGGAATGGACCCCATTCTTAAGTCAAAGTATGATTAAAGTTTGTGAAATTAGTATTGTTTCAGTCTTTGATGTTAACCAAAAATGCTCGTTGCAGCACCAGCAATGTGTCCAGACTTGACTATTTCTGCAATTCATACAGAGTTACATGCACCTGTAGCATATCTAAATATGAATGTAAACTCTTTTTTATAAGATTTATTGCTCCTACTACAATCACAACTGTCTGGGTATCCTTCTTCCACACTGCCTTTGTTTCTGCCTGCAAATCTTGGTAATTTATGACATTGTGTCTCTTTCTACGTGTTGTTGTTGTTGTTTGTCTTTCGGCTTTTCCCGGTTAGGGGTCGCCACAGCAGAACTCCGGTCCGCTAATGATTGGCAGTAGATTTTCACGAATGCCGAGGTGCCAGCTCGACATTCAACCTTCAACGAAGGCACACCCATTTACGCATGTCTTTCGAACACCCACCCAACCGCGGGGAAGGCATGCAGACTCCACACACTACGTAAGACACTATAATCAATGGGTGTAGCAGTTTCAATGATCAGTGCTACTTTCGTCTTCTTTCACAGCCTATTACATCTGGTTTTCTTGCATCTATCTTCTGAACTGTTAGTAAGGGGTGATCCCATGTGATATGAACTTCATTATTATCTATAACGCTTTGTGGCTCATGTTTCCAATGCTTGTAATGTTTACACAATCCAAAGGCAACAGTCTTTCCACATAACTGACTTTCAGTACACCATCTCTGCCGTTAGTGTATCCCACTCAGCAACAAGATGTGCAACTGTTTCCAGTTCTGTTTTACAGAACCTGAATTTGTTTCTTCGACATGTTCAATGGACATTGTGAACCAACGTGTACACAGTCCATTATCCTGGGCTGCCAATATTAATCTTTCATCTTTTGGTTTAAATTTACCTCTCTTTAACCATTCCTGCATCAGATCCTGATGGACATGAGGTTGTTTCAGGAGTTTTATGTACTTGCAACTATATTTATGTATTTTCCACATTTCTTGCATTCTCATCTGATCCTTCTCCTTGTGTTTTGTGTTTTTTGTTTTTTTGGCAGAGGCAGTTGCCGCCTATTTGTCTACTTCTGGTTTGCTTTCCATTCCCGCTTGACACTGGTATGCCTCTGTTAAACTAAGCAGGGAAGTTTTTTAAACATTCACTGTGTTTGGAATTACATGCAATCAGTTTCAACGAGGCCCATTCCTTTCAGAACAAGGAATATATAATCTTGATATACACTGATTTCTATATATCATTTGATAAGTGTAGAGCATTTGTCTTGTTTTCCTGTCCAACTGATCCAATATCTTTTGGGGGCAGTCAGTCACTTCAAAACGTTAAGTTAGAACAGGCTCAGCAAATGAGTTTATAGCTTGAACTTTATTCCTAGATATCAGGGCTGTTTTGAGTATTAATTTTAATCTTTTAAAATATTCCTTCCTGAGTTTTGTTTGTATTCATGTTTTACTGCCAATCCTTCAGCAATTCCCAAATATTTATAAACTCTCCCCCGCTCAAGTTTATTTATATCACATTTCTGATCCAGGCTGATTATTTTCTTGGTGGTGCAGCTTTCCAACTTTAAATGTTGCTTTTGCACATCTATCAAGATCAAATGACATTCTTATTTCATCTGAGAAAGTTTTGCCCACTTGCAATTGTGCTTTCGGCTCATCTAATGAACTGTACAGTTTTAAGTCATCCACAAAAAGAAGATGAGAAGTCCTTACACTTTGTTGTTGTCTGGGACCAAATTGTAACAATGAACTAATATGTTAAGTAGACAGCTTAATGGGTGAAGGGTAAGACAAAAGAGCAGTGGAGAAAGTCACCCTGGAATATCCCCCTTTGAATTTTTATCTCTGGGATAATAATTTGTCCTTTACCATGGCTTAACTGTAAAGTGATTTGCCAATTTATCAAGGACACTTTAATGTAACTGATCAGTGTAGGGGGTTATCTTATACATTTCTAAGCTGTTCCTTTATTCATGAGTGGGATGCTGTGAAATGTTTTTTTGTAATCTATCTACACCATACTTAGATTCTTCCCTTTTTACAATTTTCCATTATGACTTTACTTAATGACAAATGATCCTTTGTTCCACATGAATCTGTTCTATTGCCATGATCGAATTTTCTTCTGTAAACTCTGACAGCATGGATTCCATTAAACAGTTTATACTTTGACAGAAGGCAAATTGTTGATCTATAGTTTTTAGGAGAGTTGCAGGTTCACTCTTAATGAGAAGTATCAGTTTTTCTGTTGTTAACCAGGTTGGTGTGTGTTCAACATGCACATATAAGTAGCTCTTACTTAGGGATAAATCTTCATGTAAAGATGTTACTGCTTGTAGCCAGATGTTAGGTACTGCATCTGCACCTAGGGTTTTCCAGTTAGGAGCTTTATTTAATTTTGTTTCAGTTTCTCTGGCCATTACTTCATCCCATGTCATGTCATGTCCTGTACATTTGAACTTACTGTTTTTTTTCTACTTCTGTCCATTCAGCATCTTTGTTATGTCCCACAGGGTCTTCATACATATTTTTCCAAAATGTGTCTATTTCTTTTCTTTGGCGGTGTTTCCCAATTCTTTACAAAACTTTTTTGGGTCATCAATGAATTGCTTATTTTGTACTTTTCCTTTATATTTATCTGCATGTCTTCTAAGTTTTTCTGCCTGTGCTGAAATCTTTAGTTTATTAGCAATAGTATACGACAGACCCTGGTCTATTCTGATACTATGTGTTGCTTTTATCACATCTATCTTTCTAAGTATTTCTGATGATCTGCTCCTTCTATACTCTTCTAACAGTGACACTTCCTGTCTTAAATGCTTTACAGTTTTCTTTATTTGATACTTCCAAGATAGCACTTTATTTCTTCCCTTCCTTTCCCTTACTGTGCTCTGTTTTTGTGGTATGGCTTTATCTACTAATTTAGCTGCACAGTAACATATCCTATTTACTTCTGTTATATTACATGAATTTCTGTTAGGAGTTGATTACTGTACTCATTTGCTTTATCGGACATCTATCATTTTTGGTCTTACTGACTTTTGTAATCTATTTCTTTCATTGATAATAATAATTACTCTACTTTCTTATCTCTACTGCCTTAGCGTCAAGGTTACATCAGGCTACAGAGCTTTCCAACAACTAATTGGTGTCTTTTCCAAGACGCTAACCACTTCCACGTGGTAGCTGACCACACTAGTACCTGTGCCAGTCCCCTTGAGGCTCATTTATTTGGCAGGCTTTTGAAGCGCATTCCAAGTGATCTAGACAGTATGTCTTGAGTCTCCTACTTCCTGCCTGCACATTCAAATGTATGCTACCCCACTCTATGGTATTTCAGGTCAGACCCTCTATTGCTGCTTGTCGTTCCCACAGGTCAACAGTAGCGCTACACTAGTAAGCGATACCCTTCAGAAGATATTCTTTAAAAGCTAGCACTAGTAGAGCCCCAGGCTAACCTCCTACATTCACAGACATACCCTCATGTATTGTAGTTTTGCTCACCAGCCGCTTTGGCAAAAAATGAGCGATTTGTCCCTATAAAAATGTAATTTAGCGGTACTTTTCTACAGCCCAGCTACTCCCACGTTGCTGCTTACAAGATAGCACCTATTTTTACCCCTAGAAGCATTTATCTCTGTTTAAGTTAATTTTGCAATGATAAATCCATCCCAGCCATGTTGTGGCTAACTAGGCTGTGCTCTTCTGCTTACCAGCCACACTAATGGTGTTTTTTAGCATTTTACTCCTCTCGGGAGGATTGTGCACCGCCAATTTCACTCATAGGGACTGAACAATCTCCCTCCACCCCAATGTTAGAATACTTATCTGCCTATACCCAACCAAATTGTTTTTGTTAGTGCTATTACTGCATAGTTTGCTGAATTTCTGGGTATTTAACTGTGCGTAAAGCTAGTTTTTTTTCTGTGATACTTAGCCAGTTGGAGAACTTTGCATCTTTAATAGCATCTGTTACAATTGCTATGCATAGTGTAAAGTGACTTTCAAGACTACTGTGTAGAGTTTGATAACCGAAGCTTATGTGTTGTTTATATTTAGATTCTCTGCTTGCCTCATCAGTTATATGTGCATACTCCTTAATAGCTGATTAATCTGTTAGCCTCTGTTTGCTTATACCTGCACAAGTATTCTCCTCTCATTATTTTTTTCTCCAGTTTTTCTGCCTCTCTACCTAATCTGCTCTGCCTACTGGCCCTGCCCTCCTGGATAACTTAGAACAGCCACAGAATCTATTTTTCTCCCAGATTGACTTACTTCCCCAACAGGAAAGTTGTACTTTCTCCCTGAAGTGACAAGAAAGGAATTTCAAGAAAGCATGTTATATGGAACTAATCCTAATTTAATTTGAATGTAATGCTACTCCAACACTTACTAGGAGCTAGGATAGGACTCCAGCCTGTGAAGCCTACAGCCAAAGCCCCCATATCTACTATATCCCATCTCATTCCTTTACCTTTCTAACCCCTA
Source organism: Protopterus annectens (assembly GCF_019279795.1). Classification (NCBI taxonomy): domain Eukaryota; kingdom Metazoa; phylum Chordata; order Ceratodontiformes; family Protopteridae; genus Protopterus; species Protopterus annectens. The sequence continues at coordinate 601,957,997 of NC_056734.1, read as the reverse complement.
GAGTGATTTCCTCACCCCACATATTTTATTTTGGCCACAAGATAGTAGTCTTTACTCACCTATAACCTCTATTCACCAAAATTTCTCACCATAACTAATATCTGGTTTCTTTTTCACCTTTTTTTTTTCAAACTGCTGGTTAATTAGTCCTACCTACCTCTGACTTTCATCCTATTTCCCCCTAACACAGTTCCCTAAGCACATCTCTAACCAGCCTGATTACCACCCTCTGTACCTACCTTCATCTTAAGGATAGTGTCTGTCCTGCTGCCTTTCTTTCCTTTGGTCTACCCACTCCATTCGCCCTGCGGGCTCACTCCGCTCCCCTACCCTACCCCCAAATCTCACCCACCCCAGTACACCTGACCTTATACTTCCCTAGCCAAACCCCCAACCCTCAGCAACCAATCAACCACCTCCATCGCTCTTATCAGTTAACAAGTTTTGCCTCCTTTTGTTAACCCAATCTGTTTAACAGCTAACTGTCCCTCTCTCAGCCCCACCACGCAACTGGTCTTCAATTCTGCCAGTTATCTTAATATCCTCTTCTCTTTATCCCTCACTATGTATAGCCACTGCTGGTCAACACACCTTAACATTCTTTGCCTATCCATTGGGTTAACCTTTCTATTGATATCTCATGAACTAACTTGCTATGAATCCCTAACCTTTGTTAAATTTCAGCAACCCCTAAAACAAACAAGCCCACTCACTCCTATGACCTCTCTAACACACAGCAACATAGCATCTTCTTCATTGTACCTTCTACCACAGTTTCATAGACTAACCCATATTAAATACCATCAACTGAGAAAAGCAGACCCTTCTCTCTGTAAACTTATCAAACTTTCATTTAACCCTCATAATTGTTTACTGCTACATGGTGACATCCACCCAAACCCTGGTCCTAACTATACTACCCTTAATACTTCTCCAACAAATATTTCTACTCCTCCTTCGCTCCCAAAAACCCCAGACTCTTTACTTATAGGTCACCTAAATATACGTAGTGTTAACAATAAAATAACCCAGCTACATGCCCTATTAGACACCTATTCCTTTGACATCTTATGCCTCACTAAAACTTGGCTTAAACCCACAACTAAAGACAATGACATTGTCCCATTAGGCTATAACATTCTCAGACATGACCATCTAAATAAAAAGGGTGGTGGGGTAGCAATACTGTTCAAATCTGAATTGAAGGTCACAGTACTAGATACCCATCCATCACCACCTAATAATGCTGAAATTCTAACCTCTAAACTCCAAATTAATACAAAAAAGCTATATACATTATTTGCTCATATATCCCCCCCAGATAATAACATCAGTACTCTTGAAAATACCCTCAGCTGGCTTTCCATGTCCCTACCACAAGAAACCAAACTCCTTGGTGATTTCAATATTGATTAGAATGGATGTACCACTGCCAACCCAACTATGCATATAAACCTCTTTGGCTTCCAGCAAACCATTACCTTCCCTACTAGAACCCACAAATCTAGCAAGAAACAAACCATATTAGATTGGATACTAGTTAATAGTAACCCTCGTGCCTATAAAACAGGTATACTCCCCGACGACATAAGTGACCACTCTCCTACTTTCATTACTAGGCAAAAGACCCACTTTCACAATCAAATAACATTTAGAACTACTAGAAACAATACAGACTTCAAGCCAGATAACTTCCAAGCTGAGCTCAAAGCCTGCAATTGGTCACCCCTAAAATACCTACCTCTTGACAATGCAGTTTCTTTCTTTAAGAAAAAATTATTGCAAATCCTAGACCTCCATGCTCCCACCTGCACTGTTAGAATTAAAAACAAACCAGCTCCCTGGCTCTCTAAGGACACACAGCTTAACATTCGACTAAGAAATAAACTTTGGTCCAAATGGAGAAAAACTAAAAAACCTATTGACCACCTTAACTTTAGAAAACTTCGTAATATCACAAAAAAACTATACTCCTTGACAAAAAGAACTACTACCTCAAATTCCAAAAGACCCAACAGCAAAACCCACAAAAGTTCTGGTCAGGAATCAATAAACTACTCCACCCAGGACAGTCTAAAACACCCACCCCCTCTAACTTAACTCAAACTTCTCCCAACCAAATTGCTGACACCTTTAATAAATTTTTCTCTGAAACAGTACAATCACTAGCAAATACCTTACCACCTGTCACCACCAACAAACTATCCTGACTAATTAACTTGCCCCAGACATTTAACCTCCAGCCTGTTTCAACATCTCTCATACACTCCCTACTTCTCACACTTAAACCATGTACACTATCAGCTGACTTCCTCCCAGCTGAATACCTGCAAATTGCAGCTGGTGTACTGGCCTACCCTATTTCTATCTTACTAAACAGAACCATTTCGGAATCCTATGTCCCATCCATCTGGAAAGTCTCACATATTATCCCCTTGTATAAGGGAGGTACCTCTAATGACCTATCAAACTTCCGCTCCATAGCCCTTCTCTCTTTTAGCAAAAATTATGGAGAGATGTATCCACCATCAATTACTGCATCATATCCTCCAAAATGACCTACTAGTGGACTACCAACATGGATGCTCTTCTATCCTTTACAGACTGCATTAATAAAAATAGGAATATTAACCTGCTATCTTCTGCTTTTTTCGTAGACCTCTCCAAGGTATTCGATATGGTTAACCACCAACTATTGACAGGGATACTTAAATCCCTTTCTCTTGATTCTAAATTAGTACAATGGTTCCAATCCTACCTGGAAAACAGAAAACAGGCAGTCCTGTGGGACAATAAACTCTCCTCTCAGCTTCCAGTCACCCTTGGAGTTCTACAAGGATCAATTCTTGGACCACTCCTTTTTACTATTTTCATTAATGATCTGAAAACTTCCCTTCCCCGAGATACGGGCATACAATATGCGATGATTCAACTCTGATATGTGCCGCATCTTCTCCAGCAGAACTCCAATCCAATACACAAACAGTCTTTACCTTAGTAGAAAACTGGTTCCATCAAAGATGTCTCCTCCTCAACCCAAAAAAAACCTAAATTATTACTTTTTACTCCCACACAGAAATCCTCCCTACAAATTTCAGAGTTACATCAAATAATGGCACAAAAATTGCTTCCGAGACCACCATCAACCTCCTGGGTGTAACAATTGACAACAATCTCAACTTTAACACACACATTAATGCAACTATTAAATCAGTTAATAGACAACTTGGATTCCTTTATAGGATCAAGCCCTTTCTCACAGCCTCTGCTAAGATTTCCATTGCTCAGACCCACCTCAATTCCACCCTTCTCTATGCCTCCCCTATCTATACTAACTTATCCAAAAGCAACCTGAATAAACTAGCAACATCCTACAACATAGCCATATTTGCCACCAGTGCCCCCTTTCGTACCCACCATTGCCATAATCTTAAACTTCTAGGATGGCTGGAAGTTCACAACCAAATACTTTTCCAGCAACTCAGCTTTACCCACAAGATCATACATCATCCTACAAACACTCCCATACTCTGTAACCTCTAACTCCTATAAAAATCTACCAACCCTAAAATCCGCAAATAAGCTACAAGCAGCCACCATAAAATCCAACAAATAATCCGGGGACTGCCTGTTCTCAAATGCTGTTGGCAATACTTGGGAACAAACTTCTAAGAGAATAACATCTCTGACTTCCACCAACCTTTTCAAGAAAAAATTGAAAATCTTCATTAAAAACCAATGGCGTTGCCCCTGCTCTAATTTTGACTGATACTAGTTCTCCAATTTGTCTAAATACTTCTCAACTAAAAACTTTTTTTCTGATATTTCTCTATGCTCTACACTATCTTAGAAACAAAAAATGTTCTATCTGACTGTATGTTTGACTGCCCTACTGTCCTGAGGAAACTCTTGTACTGTAAATATTTTTGTTATTTTTTCTAATACAGCTATAAAATAACAATCTGTCTTCTATGTGCAACCTTATAACTGATTTGTAAATATTTTTGCTAAGTAATTGCAATAATTTTGTAAATTGTTTTCTTTGGTTTTTCCACTGTTTTTGTGGACCCTATGTATAATTTTTTTCTCGGAGCTTTTCTCCTCGGGCCTCTACTGAAAAAGGACATGTATCCAGTTAAACTAGCCCGATCAACAAATGTAAAATAAATAAATAATAAATATATTGATCTTAACATGTAAATCCATGTGCATTAAATCAAGCAACTCCTAACTTAAATCATTTTATTCTAAACTGAGGGCACATTCTTTGTTCTTTGTTTCCAAGCAGACATTCTACAGAAAGTTCCAAAACATCTTCCTGCGACATATTCTCTTCAGCTGCATCCTGCGTTATCCATTGCTCTTTCATATGGAACACACTGGCCTATCACTCCACAACACTGTGTCAGAGTAACCACTGTTTCCTGAACCTTCCCTTCCTGTGCAACTCCACCTGAACTTTTGTACTGGTTTCTTACTGAAGGTTCCAGAGTGTCTTCATGTGGCAACTGATCAGATGCTTCTCATTCCACCAGTTTCTCCTTAATTTGGGACTCACTATTCTATCATGTAGTGTTGTTACCAGAGAAGGATTTTCTACACTAAATCTTTCACTTTGCAGGTAAGCCATAACTTCAGTTGTTATTTTTTTTAATTTTTCCTTTACTAATCCTCTTTTCTACTTTCCCTCTTTGTTTACTTATTGTTTGTATTGTGAAATTTGCTAGATTCAGATGCCCTTGGCTCTATTGCTCTTCAAACATCCTTGGTGTTGTTTTTATTGTACTGATTAGTTTTGCTTTCTCCTTTACATACATATTGTACCATATTAAATCTCCCTTTCTTTCACATGTCCATATTTCTTCTTCAGATAACTACCACTCCCCGTTTATCCTAATTTTGGGGACTCATTGCTCCATAATGCTGTGACATAATCTGCGTTATACTTTATACACTAAATCCTTCACAATCAGGTATTTCATACCTTCAGCTTCTATGTATTTAATTTCTGCTTTACTAATCTTCTATTCTATAGCCCCCTCCTTTGTAATCTTATTTTATGTATTGTAAACATTTTCCATATCTGGGTGCCTTTGTATTTCTTTTCAAATATCTTTTGGAGCTACTTTTTGTGTTGTTTAACTTGGCTTTCTCTTTTGTATAAATATTGCACTATAGCAGAACCCTCTCTCTTTTCCATGTCCACATTTCTTTTCTACATCTTTAAAAATCTCTATGTTTTGTTCTCTACATTTTTGCACTTTCCCAAATAGCCCAAAGCTTCTTTGTCTATACAGTGTTTTTTTTATGGATCTGTTGTATTAATGAACATGTATTTATAAATTAAGGTTTTGACAGTTTTTTCTTGAGCAAGTATTTTTCTTCCAGTAACTTCTCTCTCGATTAATTCTGCTGTGTGACAATGGGAATGCCTTTTCTCTTGGGTGTGTTATAAGCAATGTGGCTAGGGATGGCAATTTTCTATTTGCAGTGAAATGCATGACACTTGTTTGGAACTGTTAATTTGAAGCTTATTTGCATAGAGCCAAGCTGCATACATTTGTAAAATCAGACTTGGTTATCTGTTGTGGGGAACTAAGTGTTTTGTTTGCTTACAGTAGAAGGATGACATCTGCATACATCACAAACTTGAATTTGAAAAATTCAAGTGTGATATCATTTATTAATGGGGAAAACAGGAGGGTACCCAAGTCAGAGCTTTGAGGAACTCCAGTATTCTGATTTCCCATTTTGGAAAGGCTATTTTAGTGTAGATATAAAGGGTTCTAGCCTCTAAGTAATTTCTGAACCAAAGGAGGATGTTTTCACCAAAGTTAAGTTTATGCAACTTACTAAGCATTAAGTTATGGTTCACTGTCTTAAAAGCACGTGACATGTCTACAGACAACCCAGAGGTAATGAAACCTTCATTCATGTCACTACAAATGTTGTCTGTGGCTGACAGTAAAGGAGTTGTAATACTGATTGAGTTTCTGAAGCCATGTTGTGTATGTTTGAATAATTGCTGGTAAAATAACTTTTCAAAAATCTTAATGATAGGGAGTAAGTTTGAGATTGGTCTGTAATCATTAAGTTTTAAAGACTTGCATAAGTTTATAAGGAAATGTAGGCTGAATTTATCAGCGGTTCAGAGTGGCTAATCCATTCAGACTATCCCAAGTATGAAACACAGAGAAATGGGGAAAATCTTAATAGCTCTGACTCTGGTGTGCTTAGCACACATTTCACTGTTATCAAAATCATATCTCTTTAAAGACTTTTCCAGATGAAAGGGGAAAGGACCAAGTTGCTACAAGATAAAAACAAAGGCAGACCAGTACAAGCACAAGCAGGTCAGAGCTGGAAAAATGGTCCAGAGTTCATTCCTGACCTCTTGCGACGTTTGTGTGGAACGTAGCACGCTCTTCCTGTATCCACACAGATCTTTTTCAGGTATTCTAATCTCCTCCCATTTCCTAAAACACATTGGCTACGTTACAATTGTCCACAGATGTGCTGTACTTACCCTTGCCTTTGTGATCAGGGTTGTGGACAAAAAGGATGCAAAAAAGGTCAGATCACTTGCTGTTAACAAAACTGCATTACATTTAGGGTTCTAATGTTACATGCCCTGCAGCCTTTATTGCAGACAGTAAAAAAGGGTGATTTAAAATTAAACAGGCCCTGCCAGATTGAAAACAAATATTTGTTTTAAACACCTTTATTAAAATTTTACTTAAGACATAGGCACATATACATTAATAGAAAACAAACTATATTAACATTTTTCCATTTGCATATATTATACATTATGTTTTTTTTCTTTATAACAACTATTTTTTTACTCGGTTCTTGCCTTCCCTTAAATCTCTTTCCTCCTCTTGAACTTTATTCTGCATGTATTGTTCCCACAAATTCCATTTATTTCTACGTAATTTGCTCCTTCCTTTTCCAAAGATCCCTCTTCCAGTTCCTTTATCTCTTTTGTTATATTCACTACTTCAAATACAGCTGGTTTAGATTTTGATACTAATTGCTTCTTTGTCAGCCTACAGAATTAAACATAACAAACTCTACAACAGAAGAAAGAAACTGCTGCAAAAAAGAGTAAAATCCCATGATTGGAGGAACTCCGTGGTCAGCCTCAGTAAGAAGCTGAGATCCCTCATAAAATCCTCCAAAGCTAGTTATGAAAACAAAATCGCCACTGATTCTAAAGACAACCACAAAGCATTCTATAGCTATGTCAAGAATCTCAATAGCAACACTCAGATCTGCTCTGAGTTACAGCACAATGGCACTAAATATACAGAACCAACTAATATTGCCAACATCCTGGCAGATAGGTTCAGTGCTAACTTTACCCCTCTGTCATCCCCTAAAGGGCCCATTTCTATACCGGAAGAATGCAAAGTACCTGTAATCATGGCTGCACAGGTATAAAACACACTCTCCAAAGCCAAGAACACAGCATCCATGGGACCTGACAACATCCCAGGCTGCGTTCTACATGAACTACAGAACAAACTGGCACCCCAGCTAAGTACCATGTTCAATCATAGCCTCACCTCAGGCTTTGTGCCCACTGAATGGCACACAGCAATGGTTATCCCACTCCACAAAAGGGGAGCCACCACGGACCCCGGGAACTACCGTCCCATTAGCCTGACGAGCCTGGTCTACAAGGCTATGGAGCATATCATCATGGAACTTATAAACAATGACATTGGTAATCTCCAAACTCTGGACCCTACCCAGTTCGGGTTTGTAAAAGGCAGATCATGTCTCCTAAACCTGAGAGACTTCTTTGAAGTGGTCACCAAAGCTGTAGATGAGGGTAAGGTGGTAGACACAGCCTATATAGATCTCGCCAAGGCTTTCGACACCATCCCCCACTCTTGAATTATAGACAAACTCACTAAATTAGGTATAAATCCCTATGTCACAAGATGGGTTGCCAACTGGCTCACTGACCGAACCCACACTGTGAAAGTAGCAGACTCTAAATCCAACTTCAGACCAGTGACAAGTGGAGTACCACAGAGTTCAGTCCTAGGTCCTCTCCTGTTTGGTATCTACTTCTCTGAAGTACAGGCTAACACAGAAGGTCTTCGGATAACAAAGTTCGCAGATGACTGAAAACTAGGAGCCATAACCAAATCTCTTAGCGATGTGGACATCCTTCAAAAGGGCCTCACTGAGACAGATGCCTGGTGTCAAAGCCATGGCCTCAAGCTCAACACCAACAAGTGCATTGTCATCTCTTTTGGTAAAAACTCTACCCATGAACTACCACATAGGCAGTAGTCTACTTAACACCAAAAGTGTGATAAGAGACCTTGGGACACAGGTGGACAGTAGTCTCTCCTTTGATAATCACATCACCACAGTAGTCAGGAAATCCTTCTACGTGGCACAACTCATCACAAAAGGTTTCTCACCCAGGAAAAAAGAGGTCATTGTTCCCCTCTACTCATCACTCATTAGACCCATTATAGAGTACAACACCCCTTTTGGTATGTACCTCACAAGACATCTACAACTGGAAAGGCCACAGAAATACCTCACAACGTGGATTACCAGCCTCAAACAAATGCCCTACACAGACAGTCTCAAAAAACTGCAGCTTTACTCCGTCGCATATCTCCTACTCAGAGGAGATCTCTGCCTAACATACAAAGCTATGTCAAACCCAGAGCTGTTGGACATGCTCCACGTAAAGAAATCCCAATCCCTCTGAGCTACATGCTCTAGGGACCTAAACCTTGTCACCACAATAAACAGAACTTGCTGGAGGGATAGATTCCTGTCTCAGAGACTTCTCATACTCTGGAACAAACTACCTATCTATATCAAACAAAGTTCATTAGCACTCAAAGAAAAATCTTGATGACTGGATGGTAGATAGGAAATTCACCCCTGGGATCACTTCTGTGACTCTGCTTGACAAGGGCACAGGAAAATAATTTTCTTGGGGGGCAAAAGCCAGGGTGCCGTTTGGCTAGGCTTATATAGGCCCTAGGGCCAATAGACTAGTACCTACCTGTGAACCTATAAGGCCTTACTATGTCTAAGCAATTCAGATACTATCTCACAGCTCAAAAGAACCATTTCCTTAGTTACAGCCATTTACTGCCCCAATATTTCTGAAACAGTACTCGGGAGGGAATTCTTAAAATCTGCCAACTCATTGCACTCTCAAAACATATGCTCCCGTTATTTTCTTCCCAATCATACCACCATTTGTTTATCTACCAGAGGAAAAATTCTTTAAAGGTTACTTGGTGAGTAAAAATACTGAAGCACACATATGTTTTCCTATTGTTCCCTTGAAACTGCTTTTCTAGTCCATCTTCCCAATCTTTTCTAATCTCATCTGATTGACTCTGATAGATACCATCCAGTATTTTATATGACCTACTAATTCTCCATATTTTAACAGTAGCTTCTGTTCTAGATTTGACAAAAACTCTACCATAGCAGTTTTTTTTCACTTACAACTACTCTATCCCTTTTTATTAGCCTTACTCTGATATCAATCCCAGGTAGGGATGGCAGTCTCTAACCTACATTCCAAATTTCTTCTTGGCCTCATCCCACTCTATTACCTTTCCATCATTAGTTATTTGCTCCTAACACCTTGGTTGCTTTGCCAGTTTTCTCCAGAAAATTCCAGCTCCTTCTTGTCTATTTTCTGTACCTCTACTTGCAGTCATCCCTACTAGAAAAAGCTCCTCCTTCCCTTTCCATGTTGGCTTACTTCTTAGAATACTTTCTGCAACTTTATGAATATAATAATTTGTTTGGATGTTGTTATTCTCCTTAAGGATGTGCATCCAAAATATCACTCTCTACATTTTCTTGAACTGCCCCTCCATCATCATCCCTTTCCACTTTGAATCATAACTTTCTGCTTGTGTTACTTATATGAGCCTTATCTGAGTAGCTCTAAAATATCCTTTCAAATCAGGTAATCCTAAACCACCTTGCTCTATTGAGAGGATCACCTTATCCCCACTTAATTGTTCCTCTCTCAAATAAATTTATTCAACTCCTTACTGCTTATTGTCCACAACTTCTCCTCTAGTTGATAAGAATATACATAACCTGTATATAAAACTAAAGGGACTAAAATATTTTCACTGCTTGTATCTTACAATCCATATCCAAAAAAAGACCTTCCAATTTCTCAATTTTTGAATTACCTTTTGTTTAGTCTCTTCCCACATAGCCTTAGCTTCCATAACAGACGTCTTTAAGCCATACTTGTAAGTACTTCATCTTATCATGTCCCCATAAAATGGATATTGCTGGGTACAGCTGAACCAGTTCATGTGTTGGCACATAATTTATGGTTAAAGCCTTTGTTTCATTTTCTTTTTTATATTCCCAAAAGATATGAAGCTGTCACAAAATGTGCCATAACACCAAGATGTCATTTTTTTTTGGATTTATCAAATACAAAATAATATCACCTGCAAATAACGTGAACTTTTCATGATTACCATACCAATTATATCTCTGAACTTCTGATTCCCTTATTATCTTTGCCAATGGCTCTAACGATAAAGGAAACAAAAAGGAAAAAGGACAGCCCTCTCTAGTTCATCTGTTCAACACACAAAGTACAGTTGTGTACACTTACCATAAATGTAGATGTTCGAGTGTATTCACTGTTGCAGTCATTACAATTGGGTTATCCTGCTGGCAGGCTACCCTTAGTTGGCCTGAATTCCAAATTCTAGGTCCAGCGTCGGTTGCTGTTGCCTCCTCCCTGACATCAGTGCGCCAGGGGTATAAAAGATGCAGCCGACGCCATTTTCTTCAGTTTTTGTTGCCCCAGATGTCAGGTGACCCCAAAAGGGTAGGCTAAAAATATGTCAGTAAAGCATGCATGCACCAAATATATATTTTTTCCTTCATCTACAAGCAAATACAACACGCAGGTTGTATAGAATAGAGAAGTACAGATAAGTTCCAGCAAAGAAATGGGGGATGGCGGGTGGGTAACCTGGACTGCAACAGTGAATACACTTGAACATCTACATTTATGGTAAGTGTACACAACTGTACTATGTTTTTCGTGTTTCACTGTTGCAGTCATTACAATTGGGTTGAATCCCAAAGCTAAGGTTGGGAGGCTGGAGCTAAATAGCATTAGGAGCGGCTATTATGCCCTGCAGAACTGCAGTGGCAAAACTTGCCCTGGATTTAGAGTAGAGTGGTAAGTGATGGTGCTTTGTGAAGGTGTGCAATGAACTCCAAGTAGCAGCCTCTAAAATGTCTTTGGTTGGTACTCCCCTGAGGAAGGCTGTTGAATGGCTGTTGCCCTGGTTGAATGTGGCCTAATGCCCTTAGGTACTGGCTTGCCATGTTGTGAATAGCAGAAACAAATGCAGTGGCCTATCCACTTTGAAATGGTCTGTTTGAGATAGCCTTTCCTTGTGATCCTGCAGCATATGCCACTAGTAATTGCTCTGTCTTTCTGAAAGCTTTGGCTCTGTTCAAATAGAAGCGTAGCTGTCTGTGTATGTCCAAAGAATGCAGAATTCTCTCCCCCTTATTCTGTGGGGTTAGATAAAAGGTAGGCAGAGTTTGGTTAAGGGCCACACTGGACACTACCTTAGGCATAAATGTCGGGTTTGTCCTCGGAGAAACCCTGTCTGGATAAAATATAAGAGGTTCCACAGCCATGAGTGCCTGTAGCTCTGAAACTCGTCTTGCAGAAGTTATTGCAAGGAGCAGAGCTGTTTTCCAAGATAAAAACTTTATATCAGCTGTAGCGGCTGGCTCAAAAGGAGGCAGGGTGAGTTTTTCCAAGACATAATTGAGGTCCCATGTAGGTATTGGTGATCTCCTTGGAGGCCTTAAATTTTTGGCTCCTCTGAGGTACTGCCTTAATAAAGGATGAGAAAAGATTGGTGGCTCTGTATTGTAATGAGCTGAAATGGCAGAGGCATGAATTTTTATAGATGAAAAGGATAGGCCTTTGTCCAGCATTTCAGTCAAGTATTGCAAAATCTGTGGAATATTTGGTACAGCTGTGTCAATTCCTTGTGCCTGCTTCCAAGCACAGAATCTCTTCCATTTTCCAGAATAGGGTTTTCTAGTACTAGGCCTCCTGGCTTCCAAAATGACATCCATCACTGCTTTAGTGAGAGGTGTGTTTTGTATGACTACATTATCCGACATGCTGCCAGATTTAAGGTCTTGAGTTGGCTGTGCAGGATCTGATTGTTCTGCTGGGACAGTAGATGAGGCACTTGAGGTAAGGTCCAGGCTGGGCATTGAGACAAGTTCCTTAGGATTGGATACCAGTACTGGCGTGGCCAGTCTAGGACAATCAGTATAATTTTTAGCTTCTCTTGTCTGAAAAGCATACACTGTTAAGTTTTTCCAGCTGAAAGATAGGGCATCCACTTTCCATGCTTGTCTGTGATAAGTCCTTGTGCAGAATCTCTTTAGTTGGCAGTTGTGAGGTGAGGCAAATAGATCTGTGTCCGGGCATCCCCATTTCCTTGTTACCATGCTGAAGACTTGTGGATCCAATTTCCACTGGTGGGGATCTATGAGGTTTCTGCTTAGTTCGTCTGCCAGAGTATTTATCTTTCCTGGCAGGAATTGTGCCTGCAGATGTACTTGGTAAGTCAATGCTGTGTCCCACAAAGTCATGGCTAGTCTGCAAAGGGGGAAAGAATGAGTGCCTCCCTGCTTGTTTATATACCACATGATCGTGGTATTGTCTGTCTTTATCAGTAGTTGTCCCGGATGAAGTAGGTCCTTGAAGGTTGTCAGGGCCTTTTGAACAGCCAGCATCTCTTTTTGATTGATATGTAGATGCATTTGGTTTGCGGACCATGTGCCCTGAATACATCTTCCTGCCATGTGGGCTCCCCAGGAATAATCCGATGCATCCGCTGTTAATGTCAGTGTGGCTGGGGGTAGAGTGAATGGCTGTCCCATATTTTGGTGACAGGCCTTCGCCCACCATCGAAACTCCTGTTTCAGGCAGGGTATGAGAGTAACTATTGTTTCCAGGCTGTGGCAATGTTGAGTGCAAACACTTTTTAGGTACCATTGAAGTTTCCTCATACGCAGTCTTGCATATGTAATTAGTAGAATGCAGGATGCCATGAAGCCCAAAGCATGCAGAATTTTTCTTGCAGATAACTGGGCTTTTGTTGCCAACAGTTTGAAATAGGTAGTCAGTTGCCTTTGTTTGTCTGGCATGAGATAAGCCATCTGGGCAGTTGTATTTAAGCTTGAACCCAGGAATATTATCTCTTGAGAGGGTACTAGTTTTGATTTTCGTTCGTTGACTGTGTACCCTAGGCATGATAGTAATCTCTTTACAAACGCCAGATGCTGCAGTAGAATGTCCTTGTTCTCTGCTTGAATGAGGCAGTCATCCAAGTAAGGATATATTTGTATTCCTCTTTGTCTGCAGTATGCAATTACTGGTGCCAGGCACTTTGTGAAGACCATGGGCACAGTAGATAAGCCAAAGGGCAGTGCAGAGAATTGGAAGTGCATTGAGCCAGCTTTGAATCTGAGGTATCTTCTGCATGTTTGTCTGATTGGGACATGCAGGTATGGCTCTTTTAAATCTAAAGTCACAAGCCAAGCCTTCTTGCCCAACATGGGCAGAAGCTGCTGTAGTGTCAACATTTTGAATTTTGGAATATCCAGATATGTGTTTAGAATAGATAGGTCCAGTATTGGTCTCCAGGCTTTGTCCTTTCTGGGTACCAAGAACAGTCTTGAATAGAATAATTGTCCCTGCTCTTGCTCTGATACTTGTTGAATGGCCCTCATGTCCATGAGGGATGAAACTTGTTTTTGTGCCTCTGCCCACTGATGTTTTGGCAGGTCTGGCCAACCGTTTGCCCTTGGCAGGGTATGGAATTGAAACTTGTAGCCTTGTGACACTATGTTTAAGACCCATTTGTCCTGGGTTATTATGTGACAATTTTGAGAAGAAAGTGCTAGTTTTCCCCCTAAAGGTGCTGCCAGAAGATAAGTGCTTGGCGCAGGCAGGGGGGAGTTACTGTGACTGTTTCCTGTATGGCTGTGATTTGTCTTCTCCAGTTTTGGAGGTAGAAGCACCCCATTGTTTAGACCTGTATGAACCTTGGGGCTGGGATCTGCCTCTAGAGTGTCTGTATCTGCCCCCTTTGCGGCCTGTCTGACACTGGAAAGGACCAATTCTTTGTAGGCCAGTGTCTGCTAAATCTTGGTGGCTGTACTTGTAAGAAATCCTTGACTGTTTGCATAGATTTAGCTTTGTCCTCCATTTTCTTTAACACCTCTTCTGCTTTAACACCAAACAAAACATCATGCTGTAATGGAGCATCTAATAATTTTGCTTTAACATGATCAGGTAGATTTTGTTCCTTTAACCAAGCATGCCTCCTAATGACAGAACCCGTAACTGCGGCCCTGCAGGAGGCCTCCAGAGAATCAAAACCACATTGCAAAGTATGCTTTCCAACTTGTTCAGCTGCATGCAATAAATCCTGCATTTCTTTGTTTTCTGCACATTCAGAATTTATCAATATTTTCTGTTTAAGCAGTGACATAATATATTGTTGATATTTGAGCATATGAAACTGACAATTTAAAGCCCTTATAGCCAAGGTAGCAGAAGTGTAAATCTTTTTTCCCCATCTGTCCAGTGCCCTAGAATCCCTGTCAGAGGGAGTAGGGTTTTTTGCAGTGGAAGCCTTGACCCCTTTGGGACCCTGAGAGATAGTTTCTGGGTCAGCAGCAGGGTTTTTGAAAAGGAATTTATGAGAGTCAGGAACCCTGTAGTACCTGTCCGGCTTAATAGGAGCTGGAGGTAAGGAGTCAGGGGTCAGACTGGACTCTGAAAATACATCATCTACAATGTCTAGACAGGTGGGATAGCTAGGGGCCTGTGTTGTGGTAGTAAAAGGAAGTCTCTGAGCCTTTTCTTAGATTCTGAATAATCTTGGCTCTCCCAGTGGAAATGCTCCCTCATGGTATGTAAAGTTTCCCCAAAAGAATAATCCTCAGTAGGAGAGGCTGAAGGGATAGATTCTTCAGCATCAGAATCCTCATAGGGTGGAAGAGAGTATTCCTGATCAGAAGAGGAATCAGATGAAATAGAAACCTGATCTGAAGATTCATATTCTGTCTCTTGCCTAGGCCTCTTATCAGGAGGGGGATGGGAACCCCTGATCAAAGTAATTAGGTCTTCGGCCATTTTGAGCATCTGTTTTTTAGGCATGGAGGCCTGTCCATGAGGCTGTTGTACTTGTTTATTTGTCTTTAAAGATGCTTAAGTCTTTGCCTTTGATGCTGAAGTCGTTTTAACATATAATAGAGTAGGTCTGAAAACCCCCTCAGAAGCCGATGCCTGCTCAGTGGCTCCGGACCCATCTGAGGGAATAGTTTCCGAAGGTCCAATACCTTGAGTTCCAGCAGCCTGGTCGACTCCACGTGGGTGTCGGTAGCAGCCTGCGAGTCTAAAGTAGCGGTCATCAGGGGCTGCGAAGGTGCCTCACTGAGAACCGGTGAACCGGCGACTGGCTTAGAAGAAGGCTAGTCGTCAGTTTTGGACCTTGGATGCCTGTCCTTTACTTTGCGTTTCTTGTGAATTCCGGTAGTCGGATGGCTATCCGATGACATTGTATAGTTAAATCTTCTGCCAAAATAGTGAAATGCAAAATCGTACTGACGCTTGGTAGTGCGTTGGTTAAATCGAGCACAAAACCGACAACTAGCAACGTTGTGGTCAGGTCCTAGGCAAGGAATACAGTAAGAATGAAAGTCCTTATGAGGTATTTGCTTCCCACAAGAAATACAATTATTAACTTTTTCTGACATCGGTCTGGAGCAAGAAAAAAGTTTCCCCAACAGGGTACTTAGCTTTTAGTGAAGACTTCGGATCTAAAATTTGAACACGAAAATCTCAGGAGTCGGCCGACTGGCACTTGCGAACTGCTTTTGCTTCGAGCACCGCACAGCAAGAAAGACTGAAGAAAATGGCGTCGGCTGCATCTTTTATACCCCTGGCGCACTGACGTCAGGGAGGAGGCGACAGCAACCGACGCCAGACCTAGACTTTGGAATTCAGGCCGACAGGATAACCCAATTGTAATGACTGCAACAGTGAAACACGAAGAACATCTTACCAGAGAGGAACCCTTATACTTTAATTCTTGCCTTTGATTTTTCATATATCCTCCTAATTAACCTTATTATTGCATCAAGGAATGCAAATGCTTCCATTGCCCTACTCATAAAATCCCAGCTTACTCTATCAAATGCTTTCTCTGCATCAAGACCCACCAACAGCAGCAGCACATTCTTACATTGTGCTTCCCTCAGGATCATCATTGTTGCATTACTGTTGTCAAATGTTTGCCTCCCATCTACAAAACCACAATGACCAATATCTATCAATTTTAGGAATACCTTTACTATTCTTTCTGCTAGTATAAACAGAAATACTTTATAATCACAGTATTAAATTGAAATGGGTCTATATGAAGTTGGATCTGTACCTTCTTTGGGTAACACAGCCACCACAGCTTTCTTTCAATATACTGGTGCTTCCCCTCCTTCTAAAATACAACTAAACAAAATCTTTCAGATCTTTATCACTATCTTCCCTCTTAACTTCCAGACTCCCACATGAATATTATCTATTCCTTATGCTTCCCTGCAGATTGATTATATATCACTGTTTTCAATCTTATCTCCTCCTATGTTAACTAGTAGTTGTTGAGCCTCATGTACCTCTAACCTTGGCATAAATATTTCTGTGTACTCTTTCATTATTTGCACATTCCTATGCTTTATACAAATGTTCATAGACTTTCTGAAATATCTCTAATACCTCTATAGCATCTATGGTTATTCTTCTTGTCATACGCTCCTCAAATCTGGTGACAACACTTCCTGTAGCCCAAGTCCTTGTGCTAAACGTTTTTGTGCTCTGCAGTTATCAAAACCAGTTGTTTAACAGCAATCTTTCTAAATTCATGCATATTATCTAAATAATCCTTTATTTTATCTTTATCATGCTGCAGTTGCTCCTCTTCTTGTTATATTAGATTCCCCTTATTATGCAAAATTTTTACTTTTTTCAGCCCCTCTAAAACCTTTTACATCTTAACCATATCTGTTTCTCTTTTGTTTTTACTCCATTTTACTAGATCCCTTCTGAAAAAATGTCTACCTTACCTAATAACTCAAATATTTTTCATTACCCATTCCTTAAATGGTAAGAAGGAAAGCATCATTATCTCATTTTTACTGCATTAACCTGAATTTGTATTTTAGTTTTTATTGATGCATGATATGAAATTGTTATCAGGTACGTGTTGAAGCTTTCAATTAAATGTTCATGTCCTTGTGAAATTTCTATCGAGCACAGTTATTATACCTTGGTGAGTAATATGGAAATTCGTCAGAGTTCCTATTACTGAATTTACATCCTCTATACCAAATAGTTTCACATTTTTCCTTTGAGAAATCAGTCCTCTTAATCTTATATTTTCCCTTATATCTCCCCCAATACATCCTCACTAGTACAAATCAAGTTCATGTCCCCATGTTTAAGTAATACTCCCAGCTTAAAGCTAATTATTTTCCCCAAATTTTCTTAAGCTCCATAAGCATTTTTTGTGGGAATATAAGTATATCCCCATGTAATCCTTCTCCCTTGCCAATAGCCCCTTACTACAGCAAATCTACCATTATTGTCTTTTTTATTCTCTTCCATCACTATTGGAGCCCCTCTAGCAATTAGTATCACCACTCACCTTTTTCTTAGTCTCCAATAGTCTACTGAATATTCATTCTGAAATCCTTTCTTTGTCAAATTCACATGCTTCTTTCCTTCTACATGTGTCTCCTGCAGCATTGCTATTTGTACTCTGCATTTCTTAAAATAATTCTTTATACTTTCCTTTTTGTCTATACTTGTAAGGTCATTTACATTCCAGGATAATACTGACAGAGTAGCCATTATGATAAAAAGCTACTGTTCCCACCTATTACATATGACAGTCTTTTTTTGAATGTGTGGTTCCAACTTTTGTCTTAACATGCACTCACTAATGTTTGGCAAGCCGATCTTTTATACCGTCATTTCTTGTCATCGCCATTTGGACCTATGTCATATTTTTCAAGACTTTTTGTTTTAATGAGAAACATCAAGCAAAAAATTAAATACATTTTTAGAACACCCCCATTCCATATTAACTTAAACACACAAAATATACATTTTCAACAAATGAAGCTTAACCCTCCAGATAGGAACAACTGCCCCAAACTGGCAACTCTACTCAGAGGCATTACCTAATCTAAAATTAAGGTTACCCATGCCAAAGCATATATTACAGCCTGTGTTTCCACTTACACGGATTGCTGTTTGTTCTTTTCTTATCTCTAGTCCCCTCTCAGATGTGAAAAATAGTTTGTATGCTTTCAGAAAATATTAAATTTTAGCCCCATGAAAAAGTGCATGGTTATCTTTAAATAGAACTAAATTCTGCACTGTTCCATTAAGATGCATTAAAGTATTCAGGCTGCTGGGAAGGCTGCTAACTCTTATTCACTTCCTATAATTTTAAACTTTATTGTTGCCTCACAGCAAGAGGTTCTTCCATTCGATTCTTGGCTGGAGTGTGGGGAGTGCCTTCTGTGTGGAGTCTGCATGTCCTCCCCACAGTTGGGTGGCGTTCGAAAGACATGCGTAAATGGGCGTGCCTTCGTTGAAGGTTAGACGTTGAGCTGGCACCTTGGCATTCATGAAAATTTACTGCCAATCATTAGCGGACCAGAGTTTTGCTGTGGCGACCCCTAACTGGGAAAAGCCGAAAGACAAACAAACATTTTTCACTGAACTGCTTATCACTGTAAGCAAATATTAATTTTAGACTAAATTATTAAACTTTTTAAATGCAAATAAAGTCCTGCATTGAAAGTAGTGTCTGGCACACTATCAAGAGGTTCACTGGTAATAAGATTGATACTGTGATAATTGGAAAAATAACAACAGACTCAAAGATAAACCGCACCATTACACATAATAATCACCACTGAATGGATTATTAGATTATGTGCAGTGTTTGAACCTGGTCTTAATAATACTTTAAGTATTAAACCTGTTTTAGTAAGAATACAACAACAAAATATTTAATATATTTTTTTATGCAGTGTCGTGATATGCTGGCTGTGGTCATGTGGTACTTGTTTGTTCTTATTTAAATGGTGATTAATTAGCATTGAGAAAGGGTTGTTACCCGAAAGCTTTGTTTAAAGTTTTTGCTAGACATTGGAGCAGTTTATTTCTGACACTATCAAGAGGCACATCCATCAAGAACTGATATTTCATAAACCATTCTACTCCCAATCCACTGAAACACCTAAAATAGGGTACTACTGACCAGCATGGCACATGTCATTCATTTTACTGACAATACATTTATTTTGAGGGAAGGAACGAAAGATAAAATATGATGAATTTAAAATATGTTCAGAATACTAGCCAGTAAAAACATGGCTATTAGTTTTTTTCAATGCTCATCTTTATAAAACTTATTTTAGTGATTAGTTCAAATCAATTATTTTCAGAATAGAGGTCAAACATTACTCTTAGACATTACTAGCATGCAATCAAGACTGATAAAAAAATAAGAAGTGTTAGCAAAATATATTCTGTGAGAATATGTATACTTATAACTAGTGATGGAATCTTTATGTAGACTTAGAAAATACTTGGGTGTTAATAATTTTAAAGTAATGGAATATTCATACTATGAAATTAATAACATATTTGAATAGTTATTGTGATAAGAGCAGATCTATTTGACTAGTATATGTTGCACTTATAACAAGAATGTAATTCAAGATGCAAACACCTATGAAGAGACTTTTAGGCGGGGAAATTCTAAGGACGCAAATGCTGTTAAAGATATTATATTAAGAACTGGTGTATACCAACAAGCAACAAAGAAGACTGCAGTTTCTTAATAAAATGTCTAAATATATATAAATCATCTAATTCAAAAATGATTTCAAAGAAATGTACAAATAAATCAGACTGTATGTACGTGCATCTGTTGTCATCATGCCATACTGTAATGTATCCACTAACAAATGATACATATCAAAGTAACACAGTGTTTGTAGCGGAAAAGAATTAGTGCATATACCATTTGTTTTAAAACATGCAGAGTCTTGTATTTCGCCAGCCAATGACAAGATTACACACTCATATAGGTAAACACATTTTACAGACACAATACATATTACACATTACATAAGCATTCAATTTGCTGTAATTTGCTGTCAGATTTTCTGTTTCATGCTTCAGAAATAGAGAATTATGATCAGGTCGCCAATCATAATGTGTTTATTATGTTTTTGAGACATGGATGCCAAGAAATGCACCTCAACAGTGAATTTGAGAGGTGAATCTTGGTATCTATATTGAGAACAGATACTTCAAGGTTATGATCAGTGACACAATTATAATTCTATGTAATGCAAAGAACTTTATCTGCTCCATGTACTACTAGTTACAGAGAAAACAATGGTACGTGTTTTACAAGTCAGTTCTTCATAAAAGTCTGTGGTTTTCTGACAAACCAGTGAGGACTGAGGTCAGTAAATAATGACATGGATTTTGAGTTTCAGAGTTCGTACCCTTAGAAAATGCATGTGAACACACATTCTGTTACTCTAGCAATGTTCTATGCTTTTGGAGGAAGTTAGGGACACATTACTGGTATGAACAGCAGTCAGAAATAATTTTTTATTCTGCCATTGTTACTTGCTGGTCAGTACAGGCAGACCATACTGTCCATCCCAAGACCCGCCCTTAACAACTTTAGCAGGGGGTGCTTAACATTTGTAAAGGTCGGGTCTCATGCCACGCTAGCACTTAACTGATTTGTCTTTTTCCAAATATCGAGATTTAATTACAGTGCTCCTTGCACTACAAGATGATTATTGATTCCAGAAGTGGTGCTACTGGTTTACTTCCAAGTAAAAGAATATCACTGATGGTAGTTTGTAATACAGTAACATTTCCTGGAATTATTACACTGATTGCCATTAAGCAACTGTTGAGATGCACAGCAACCTCTGAAACATTATTATTTTTTTAATAGTTTATGTCTTTAAGTTGGAATGCAAAAACTATTTTATCTGAAGTTGTACAACAAATGTTCTCTACATATATCAATGCGTTGAAAATAAGGAAGACATTTTTAAACTGATTGGCCAGTTATTGATTCCTAATCTTGGTTCTTTAGTCACATTAAAAACACCACTATAGGTATAATTTTCATCTAGTTAACTTTGAAATATTTGCTCAGCTGATTATACAGAATTATTTAATGTTTGCACAGTGCTGTAAACTCTGTAAATAAAGCTAATGTGATTTCCAACTAGTGATCTCTGTTGCACCATTTTATCATTAAGTTTGCTTCTTAATAGTGATTGTAGTTGAGGGGTGCACAGTATCTATAATACTTTTCCTTTTCTGAACCTACCTTCTGCTGCTGAGTGGCATTATGTCCATCTATCCACAGCCCCTTTCCCCATGTTTGCACATGGGGTCAGAGTGTGACTTCAATACTGACAATCATCTAGAGCCAAGGTTTACAGCGTCAGGTGGCTAGCATTGCTGCAGTAATTCTTCCACACCATACACTCGCATGCACTCACACTTATAGCCAGTTTAGAGTATCCAGTCCATCTAGTGCATGTCTTTGGAATGTGGGAGAAAACCAGAGCACCCAAAGGAAGCCTACGTGAACACAGGGAGGACATGCAGACTCCGCACAGGAGGCACCCAATCCGAGAATCGAACCAGGAAACCTCTTGTTCTGAGGTGACAACACTATCTGCTGCACCACTGTGCTCAAATGTAGGTGCTTTATCTCAACAATAGTGTGTTTGTTATTACAGTTACATGACTAAACTGCAAAAATTAATACTTGCTTAATGGCATATAGTACATTTATTGTATTTAAAAACTGAAGATATCTTTCAACAGGTTACCTCTGCTGTGTCAAATGAAATGTTAATGGTTACATTTTGTAGACTTACTGTCTCATTTGCTTATTTATTTATTTTAAGATAACTGTGTAACTAAATGTAAATGCACTTTTATGATGTTTGGGGTTAAGGGGTGTTACTTAAGGTGGTACTTGTGTACTGCTTTGGGATGCTTGAGGTTACTTTTATGGTGAATGACATTGTAAGAGATCACAGAACAGTGTAAAAAATGTATACGTATAAGCATCAACTGACTGCTTTATTCAGCTCTTTAGAAGTTTTTAAGTTTTCCCTTATAAATATCACCCTACTTGAATTAATAATTTTGATAGTTCTGTCCCTTATTCATTATAAATACTTGTAAATGGATGTTTCTCCATGAGGCTTATTTCTGTATAGTACTGCTTCCAAACTTTTGCTTAGTACAGCCAACTAAAAGAAGCAAGCAGAATGCCTTCAGCAGAATCCAATACTGTTCATTGTTAGAATGAGTTCAAGACATTACATTAGTTTGTCAATATCACACGACACTCATAAGTCACATATTCTTCATATTTGCTTGTCCTTTGATCTTTTACTAATTAAGACATGTAAGAATTACTTCATCATTAAAGTCTTTAATGACAAGCCCAACATTTTTGCAGTTCAGATCAAATCCCCTTCCATAAACAGATAGTGTTGTGAAATCCCTATACAATAACACCTTAAACAGGACAAAATAACCTCAGAGGATGGGGACTGTAAGACAGAATTTTCTCATTTTCTAATGAGCCTCCTTCTGTTTTATCTGTACATTTCACTGCTAACCCACTGTGCTGATCACATGGCATGGCAAGCTTGCTGATGGGCACTCAACTGCTGACTTTGCTATATTCGGTTACGACAGCTCCATCACTACTGACTTTGCTATATTCGGTTACGACAGCTCCATCACTACAGAGTTCATCTGTCCCCAGTGTGCCACAAAGGGATGAACAGATGCTACCACTGGCTATGGAAGGGGAGTAAACTGAAAGATGTTCGGCATAACATTGTACTGATTAGCAACTCCATCACCAATACATAACCTCAACGATGCAGGCTTGGTAAAAGCCACTGGTAATCCTCAGAACACTAGCCAGTGTAATAAACAAAATAATCATTTGCAAACATGTTTCTGGAAAGCAGCAATATCAGACAGACAAGAAATGTAAGGGGGGGCAATCTAATCTAAACACAATGGGCCTGAGTTCTGCAGTATGGTGCCAAACTAAACAGATTTTTTTTTAAATTAAAACAGGACTGGCAAAGAGGATGCCGTGTTCAGCTGCGACTTGACACAACAGGTGTACAGAAGAAAACGTTATGAAGGTCACTCTAGGAATAAGATCTCTACTATTCTGCTGCATTCTTTGATAGCATATTTTATTTTGCAACAGCTCTATGAAACAAGACATCAAAGTCTGTGTACTTACATATAGATAAAGTATGCAATGCAGCAAGAAAGGATTAATGAAAACGTTTCTGTGACTAAAGGAAAGCATCTGCTAAGAAGGAGGGCATGACGTGCCACCACCTGATGAGCATGTCACGCAAGCTCCATCAACAATGATTCGATGAATTATTTACAGACACTCTCATTAGTCCTTGTTAATGTTCCTTAATTAGGCTGCCTAATTACTGCCCTACCAGCTAACCCATGCAAGCTAAAGCCCTGCTGCAAAAGTAACCCTTTACTGATCAAGAGGAAATGGAAAGTACATATTGAACACCATATTAAATGCAGGACAATTTGATTTCTATTCTGATCAACTTCGCAATTTTAGCAACACATTTATTTTCTTTAAAATGGTGGTGTAAAAAAGTTATGTTCAAAATACAAAAATTCCTGTGGAGCTGCTTAGCGTCTAAGCAGCAACTGCCAAAGGATGGAGAAAATACTTCTCCAAAGGTAACAGTAGTTATGCGTACCACACCGACTCATTAGTTGAATCATAAGCAATTCCCAAATGTGGGATGACACCAGGCTGTGGTAAGCATGTCAGTATTTAAACAAAATGCCAATATTAAGGAAACACAGAAAATACAGTTTCAGACAACCCAGGGAATACTGAATAATATAGAAACATACAAGCAGGGATTTTCCAAATTACTTTTGCACATAAAACGTTTATCAAAATCTTTGCCAGTCATTCAGACATGTGCCACGTACTGAACCTTCCATTATTGCCTGTACTTGATTTATAATGATTGATACACTTCTCTGTGATTAGTGAAGAACTGCATTATTTTAACAAATAAGAACCTGTTAGTATTTCTTTTTAAGACTAACCCAACGAACAATACAGTTCATTAGGAACATACAAAACAAAGAAGAGAGGATGCTTCAGTACGTGGCATATATATATATACATACAGATATATATATATATATATATATATATATATGTGTATATATATGTATATATATATATATATATATATATATATATATATATATATATGTGTATATATATGTGTATATATATGTATATATATATATATATATATATATGTGTATATATATGTGTATATATATATATATATATATATATATGTATATATATGTGTATATATATATATATATATATATATATATATATATATACGTATATATATATATATATATATATATATATATATATATATATATATATATATATATATATATATATACACACACACACACACACACATATAAAGACACACATATATACCAAGACATGTATATGTATGTGTAAATATATCTATAAACACACACCGGGGGGGGGGGGTTGCTGCCAACATGACAGTTACATAGGGAGTTGTGCCCGCCATAGGATACAGTTATATAGTGCTTGGAATTAAGTTTTAGTAGATGGTTTTTGACACCACATATGTCTTTGAAATAAGTCCTCATGTAGGATCTTAGTGTGATCTGGGTAGTTTATAAAGGCACCTAGTTTGCAATAATCTGTAAATATGGTCAGCTGCAAACCCTTAACATTAGCTTCGATCTTTGAGAATTATATGTCAAAGAGGAGCAACCCAATGCCTGAACCATGGGGCAATCCACTAGTGTTAGGCCTAAGGCAGGAAGTACAGTCACCTACCTTTACTTCCTGGGTTCTATTAATGAGCCAGTTTGCTAACCAATGCACTGCACAGGGGTTAACATTATCTACAAATCCTGACTGTGAAATGGTGATGAATGCCTTTATGAGGTCAACACATATATTGTGCACAGATTTTTCCTCACCCATTGCTTCAGTAATTTTTTTTGAAGAAGTCGACCCAGTTAATTAGGCAGGATCTTCCCCTGATGAATACAAACTCGGTTGGGTCAAGAGTCAGTAGGTTAGTTCCACAATGATCCTCTCCATTGCCTTACAGATGAGAATGGTCAGGCTTATTAGTCTGTAATTACCTATGTCCACTGAAGCCCCACATTTTTTCATACGTGTGTACAAAGCTAATGGCCCTGGGGCCTTTACAAGCCTAGCTAATAGAAGAGCCCTGGCATTGTGCCACCCGTTAGTTCCCAGTGCCTCTATCATGTAGAGCCACTGGAGTGATCCCCAGGGTGAACTTTCTATTTCTCATCCACTCATCAAAATTTCACTTGAAGAGGGCTAGTGAGGTGCTCTCCTTGACATGTACAGGAAGTCTGTTCCAGAGCATGGCTAGTCTCTGGGTTATGAACTTGTCTCTCCAGCATGTTCTGTTGATTGTGGTAATGAGGTTGAGTTCTCTAGAGCGTGTGGTATGGAGGGATTGGGATTTTTTTAGATGTATTATTTCTAACAGAGCTGGGTCAGACATGGCTTTGTAAGTCAAGCAGAGACTGCCTCTCAGTAAATTATATGACACAGACAATAGCTGGAGTTTTCTGAGTCTGTCTGTGTAGAACATGTGTTTAAGGCCTAGGATCCTCTTTGTGAGGTACTTTTGTCGCCTCTCCAGCTGTTGCAGGTGTCTAGTGAGGTATTTGCCAAATGGGGCATTATACTCTATGACTGGTCTAATGAGGGAAGAGTAGAGAGAAGTGATGACATCTTTCTTCGTGGATGGAAAACCCTTGGTAATGAGATGTGCCACACAGAAGGACTTTCTGACCACAGTGGCAATGAGGTGGTCGAAGGAGAGGTTGCTGTCAGCCTGTGTCCCAGATCTCTTATAATGCCTTCAGTGTTCAGTAGGCTCCCATCGATGTGATAATTAGTGGGAAATGAGTTTTTCCCAAAGGGGATGATGCATTTTTTGGCATTACGCTTAAGGTCATGGTTTCGACACCAGTCACTGGTCTCGGTGAGGCCTTTCTGTAGAATGTCTGCATCACTTGGTGATTTAATGGCTCCCAACTTGCAGTTGTCTGCGAATATGGTCAGCCAGAGTTCCTCCATGTTGGCCTGGACTTCTGAGAAGTAGATACCAAGCAGGAGAGAACCCATGACCGACTCCACTCGTGACTGGTCGGCAGTCTGACTTGGAGTCCGCTACTGTTACATTGTGGGTTCTATCTGTGAGCCAGTTTGCAACCTACCTAACAATATATGGGTTAATGCCTAGTTTGCTGAGTTTATCAATAATCCCTGAGTGAGGAATGGTAACAAAGGCCTTAGCCAGATCAAGGTAGGCTGTACGAACTGCCTTACCTTCGTCCACCGCTCTGATGACTTGACTCAAAGAAGTCAACCAGGCTGACCAGGCATGATCTACCTTTCAGAAAACCAAACTCTGTGGGATCTAGAGTTTGGAGATTATATCCTTGTTAATTAGGTCCATGATGATGCGCTCCATAGCATTACATATCAGACTCATCAGGCTAATGAGGTGATAAATTCCAGGGTCTGTAGTCGCTCCTCCTTTATGGAGCGGGATGACTGTAGCAGTGCGCCATTCAGTAGGGACAAAGCCTGAAGTGAGGCTGTGAGTAAACAGAGCACACAGACGTGGTTCCAGTTCACTTTGTAATTCATGTAGAATATAGCCAGGGATATTGTCGGGTCCCATGGAAGCTACATTCTTGGTCTTGGGGGGGGGGGGGTAAAGTTGGCACTGAATCTGTCGGCCAGTATGTTAGCAATATCTGTTGGCTCAGTATAGGTGGTACCATTGCGCAGCAACTCTGAGCAAATCTGGGTATTGCTATTAAGATTCTTGATATAACTATAGAAGGCTTTGTAGTTGCTTTTAGTGTCTGCTGCAATTGCACCTTCATAGCTGGCTTTGGAGGTTTTGATGAGGGATCTCAAATTTTTGCTGAGGCTAATAAGGGAATTTTTCCAGTCTTGGGACTTTACCTTTTTCTGCAGCAGTTTCTTCCTTCTGTTGTACAGTTTATTAATGGCAGGGGACCACCAGACTGGCTTCCTTTTTTGGAGGAGAGCATCTTGGTTCTGTTGGTGTTGGGTATGGCTAGTTTCATGCATTTATGTACATGTTCATACAGTGCATAGGTGTATAATTTGGCAGTCATGCATCTATTTTCCATTGGCATGGGTGCCGTGAAGTTAGCCACCTCTGTTTTTAGGAGTCCAAAGTCAGCTTTGGAGAAGTTTTTCAAGGTGGATACCTTTGCGGGGATGTTGCTTCCTCTAGTGGGGGTAATAATGAGCTGGTCCAGGGCATTGGAATTGATTCATTTCAGGAAGCATTGGGTCAGTGCATTGGTGCGTGAGAAGTCTTCCCAACTGATGGAGGGGTATTTGAAGTCACCTAGTATTAGTGTGTTGAGTTGGATCTTAATAGTTTCCAGGGTGCTTAGGAATGTGGAATGAGAGTCTTGGGACAAGGTTGGGGACCTATAACAGGCTACGACCGGAATCGCCGTCTTACCAAATGTTAGTTGTACCTGGAGTATCTCAGATGTGTTATGCTGGGCTACTAGTCTGGAGGTGTGCTTATCCTTTATGGATATGGAGACACCACCGCCTTTGGAGCTTCAGTCCATGTTCTGGGGCTGAAAGATAGTTAAAGCCTGGTAGCACGGGGTACTTTCTGCTGCTTTAGACCACGTCTCTGTTATAGCACAAATGTCGATGTTCTCCATTTTGGGGAGTGCTTTGAGCGAGTGCATCTTGAGATTTAGACTTCTAGTGTTGAGCAGCATGACCCACAGACTGCATTTATTTATAGCTGTTACGGTGGTAATTGGTCTTTGGAAATCACTGTTGTCGTTTTACATTCATCCTGCACAAAGCCTGTTTTGAGGCTAATACTGAATTGCTTCTGTAGAGGGTCTGACAGGTCATGTCTCAAGCTGATAAGTACGTTATCTGGCACCACAGACATAGTGTTCTGGCCTTAGATGGTGTCCCAAGAACTTGTTCTTAGGAGACTGGAAGGGAGGGTGTAGACGAAGGTATTTGATTTGAGAACAATGGAGGGGAGAGGGGATGAAGCTAGACCTGAATGTGTTGGAGAGAAAATTGGACAGATCCTTAGGGACTAAGTATGTGATATTACTTACTATTAGCTCTGCTCATTCATAGTTTTGGAGATTTATAACATGGCTAAATAAGAGTTTGTGGTTACCTTAGTGGCTATTTTTACTTCATATTTATTTACCTTTGGCCTTGGTTGTTTTGATCAGGATCTGGAATTCCTTGTTTAGTTTAGCAAGAATGTTTTTGGCTTCTTCAGAGTAAGATTTATTTTGCATGTAATTAGTTTTTTTTTCTTTTATCATAGAGACAGTTTACATTAGGGTTCCAACATAGAGGTTTATTTTTGAATTTAGCATTATATTTATTTCCAAGGGGGACAGACGGACCTGCGGAATAATTTATATTTGCACAGAATTTGGCAGTAAATCATTCTGGATAAGCAGTGGGGTCATTGAGGTGGTGGAGGTTTTTGAATTTAGCGAGGTCATTACTCAGTTTTAGTATATTAGCCATTGCATAGTCTCTGAATACCAAGGTACTGGAGGATGCTTCAGGGATGCAGGTTTCAGTCTTATGGTGAATATGACTGACTTGTGATCTAATTTGACCAGGAAAAACATTATAATTGGTGGGGAGTAGAGCTACCCCACATTGCCAAGGACCAACTCCGGGATTTTATTGTCCCTGGCTGAGGTGCAGACTACTGGTCCAGAAATTTCTGGGTATATATGCTTGACGAAATTTAAGTCTCCTAGAAGAATGATGCTTTGGTTAATACACAGGGACTCCCACTGGGTGCTGTGTGACCTTTTTTGCTTAACAGAAGTTGAAACCAGACCAAAATTCTGTCAATTATAACCCCCCCCCCCACACACACACAATCTCAGTTACCATAGCAGCAGGACTGCCCATCAGAAACAAGTCACTGTAGCAACAAAGTCATTTATTACCTACTCCTTCTTTGTGGCACATCTTATAAGTAACGCCATCACAGCTAGATCTAATTATGTTCCAATTCCATTATACTCGGCCCTCATCAGACCAATAATTGAGTACAATGCTCCCTTTTGATTGTACCTTACCAGACACCTGCAACAACTAGACAGACCACAGAGGTTTCTCACCAAGAAATTACAGGGTACAAAAAACAAGTCTTATGTGGAAAGACTGAAAGATCAGTCACTGTATTCCATCTCCTACAAGTTGCTAAGGGATGACCTGTACCTGGCTTACAGGGCAGCCTCTGACCCGGCCCTGATGGAAATGCTGCACATTCATAAATCAAACTGCATGTGGGTCACTCACTCCAGGGATCTTAACCTAGCCTCTGACATGAACAGGTCATGCTGGAGAGAAAGATACATCTCCCATAGACTGCCACTTCTCTGGAACAAGCTTCCAGTTCACGTAAAACAGAGCCCCTTCCTGACCCTCTTCAAAAACAACCTATATCAATGGATGGGTGACCACAAATTCACTCCTGCGGTGGTGCCCATATCCCTCTGGGACAGTCTCTATTAACTACCATAGACCCTTAACTCTGCGAATTTCACTCACCTAACCACCAAAAATTGGGCAACTCAGGATAAATATGGCTAGGCTTGTAAGGGATCTAGGGCTGTTAGCCTAGTAGCCTCCTATGAACCTATAATGGGTAGAGCATCTATCACATTACTAAATAAATGACTTCAGTTAGTTTTCAGATACTCAATGACTGACTCAGCACCTTTCAAATAGTATTACAAGCTGTCTTATGTTATACATTATTCCCAGTGATTCTACTTTTGTTTTACCTGCCCAGAAGTTATTTATACCTTATTTTCATTTCATACCTTTCCTTTCTTAGGCTCCAAGAAAAAGGAAAATACAAAGCGAGTCCTCCTAAACAATTGCATTTCTAAAAGTGCAGTACAGCATGCTGACAAGCCTTGTGATTCACTTTTTCCTCTCGTTTTGTTTGCTTTCTACAGGTTAGCAGAATAAAAGGATTAGACACCATATGTGCGAAGTAAATGATGCTGTCTCCAACTGACTGAGCCTAAAGAAGAATAAATAGCAGTGTTTGCTTAGTTGTGCTGGTTTACAGCCACAGTGGAAACTAGATCAATCTGCAGACCAGTAATATTGCCTTTTCATTTAAGTCTGCATCCGGACATAAATCAGGAAGTTGGTATACATTGTAGAATGACACTGGTATAGTACAGGCTGAGTGCTGCCACGAATTACGTTAATGTTTTCTGTTAAAATAAACTGTACACTTAAAGAGGTAGTTAGAGTGTGCCCTTTGTATACAAGGACTGCTTTACTTTAAAGCTCCTAATCCAGGTAAATAAAGGCAAACTCAGTGACACTAAATTTGATGGCTTAGTTAAACCTGACAAATATCAGTGTAGGTGACATCACTGGACGTGAATGATACCCTTTGGCACAGTCCTTGTCTTAGGAAGATGGAACTGTTTACCACCATTGTTTATAACCTTTTGTCCAGAGAGAGACTGAGTGAGAGGGGAAACTGTAGAGGCCAAGTAAATCCCTTGGAGGTAAATCAGTCACCTGCATTACATTTGCCATTAGGAAGGCAACCACTGGTTGAAAATGCTGCTGTCAAAGGCCACTAACAGGAGCAGTGCTGTTTACAGGGCTTTCTTCAAAATGTTTCCATTACAGACAATCGTGCCCAGGCACATGGCTGCTGGTTCATACCTTTAAACAGGAGTTATTGCTTGCACTGTGATTCTAGGGGCCAAGCCTTCTTTTGCACCTTGGTATTTCAGGATTTAGCCTTTTGAGCCTTTTTGCCTTTAGGCCTTCCCCTGACTGTGGCATCTAAACAGCACTGCATTTCAATGCTTGGGATTCTTGCCACCAGTTTCTCACTGCAGACAATCTCTCAACATCAGACATAACAGACACCTGATATGAGAGGAATATACGCAGGTTATGCTGATCACCCTTCCTCCATCCCATTTTGTCCAGAATGCCATCCCATACTGTGGGACAGGATATTTCCTGTTAGCTGAACAAGTATATATGTTTTATATCCTCGTAATTTTTTTCAGTCTTACAAACCGTGCTCGCACAGAGGATGGGGACTAAAATGAGCGAACAGAAGCTGTGCCTATACTGTCCTAGACCAAGATGTGACACAATGGCAAATGCTGACACAAGCAGTGTGTGTCCATCAACATGGGAATATGAGAGCAAGAGAGAGTGAGTGGGAGAAGAATACTGCTAAGCTAAGGATGGCACAAGAGGAAACTGCAAACGTTACCCACAGCAGAAGGTGTTCTCAGAA
The DNA here is from genome assembly GCF_019279795.1 of Protopterus annectens. NCBI lineage: Eukaryota > Metazoa > Chordata > Ceratodontiformes > Protopteridae > Protopterus > Protopterus annectens. The sequence continues at coordinate 601,926,275 of NC_056734.1, read as the reverse complement.
CAAATAAGGTGACTGCATATCTGATGTTGTCCTACATTAACAGACAGCACCCTGTATGTAATTGTTCGATGTGTACACTGATGCTTGTATTTCTTGGGCATCACAACGGATCTCTCAGCTGTGGTGGCGTGCAGTCTGTTAGCTGCTGAAACAATACTGTTTCAGAGAACTACCTAATAAATGAACAACATGACATTTCATGACCTTTTAAAGCCCAGTGCATTAAACGGCACAATGTAAAGGTAATGGACCACTCTAGACACTAACAATTTGCATACATGATTCAGATAGTGTCTCCTACTAATTCAGAAAGAAAACTTAACACTGGTTCCAAAAAAAAAGTCCTGACTTGTAATAATGGCTAGCATCAGAATGTTATTCCTAACATGGATTTATAGCCAACTCCTAACATACCCATCCGTATAGCTGACTTTCAAATAACCAAAGCAAAGTAGTACACACGCCAGCTAGGTGACAGAACTCAGTATGTACTTGATGCAACATAACAGGGGGTGAATGCCAGTGAAGGACCATTTTTCAAAAGGAGAAACAAAAATGCCGCTTTATTGACAGGTCCCCAAAAACCAAATGATTTTGATCCTACAAAATGCATTGATCACAATATTAGTAAGGTTTGAGTCACTTTGTCCCCCAATGAAAATCAAATCTTGGCAATTTTGTTTTGGAAAATACAGTTTTCATTACGTAGTGTCAATATCAGTTCAATGCAGTGAGACTCTCAGAACTTTTGTATATTCAAGGGAGTATATGCAACCAGCACACTTAAATTATCTAGCCTGTACAGTTCAATTAAAGTTTACATATGTGTGTTTCATATGAGCTTGTAATAGGTAGTTTCCTCAACAAGAAGTTAAAAACTTGTATACAAAAGTCAGTATTGAAATGATGTTACTGACTTTAAAATACACAAATTGAAGCCTCTGCAGAAAAAAAAAAATCTATTATGAAGACTGGTAAAGTAAACGCAAACATGCTTTCTTTAACAGATACAATGAATGGTTTAATTGGCTTTTTAAAAGGCAGGTCTGTTGACATGAAAACAAAGTATGTTATTTAATTGCATATGACAAGGTTGTTAAAACATAAGCTGTATTAGGACAGTTTCTTAAAACTGAAGGGTTTCATTACATGAAATAAAGGTAAGCATGATTATTTAGCATTTGATCTGGCTGCAAGATGAAAATGAGGATTTGCTGTACATGTGACAAAGCAAAGTTACGGTTAAATGGTAGATATGAATTTCAGAAGGGAAAAGTGAACTTAACATATTTAATCATACAGCATATATCAATTTTAGTGTGTCCTTAAATGAATTTGACAACAGATGGCATTCACAATCCTAATAATGCAAAAAGAAATATTAAATCATTTGAGCTACTTACTTCTTTAAAAAAATGGCTAAGAAGTTATTGTAGTGCATGGAGTGTAGTGACTAAGCTCAGATATTGGGAAAAAGACAAATCATTTAATCGCTACTATAGCATCAGACTCAACTTTAACAAATGTTAAGCACCTCCTGCTTAACTTGTTAAGGTTGGGTCCCATACTGTAGTCAAATCTGCCAGTGCTGACTAGCAGATGACAGCTGCAGAATAAAAAACGTATTTGTTTCCACCTGCTGTCTGTGGCAATAACATGTCTCTGACTTGCTCTTAAAAATTTTGAAAGACTCAACAAGGATGCCAAGCTTCGCTCTCGAGGTGAATTGCTTGGCACCCATTTCACAAACATATAATAAACAGGTTATAATCCCACTCATAATCCCCTATATTAACAAAAAAACATTTTGTGTAAAGGTCATATAAAAGGTAGATGAATAAAATCTCAGTTACATAGCCTTTAACATACTTATAATAGCAAAGCTGTTACTGGAATATATATTACAATGAGAAAATGGATAGATGGAGAAGGGACCAACTGAGACAGTGGGCAATGAATGGAAATGTGCCAGGAATGCAGCATTTAGGACTATGGAAATGTGCCAGGAATGCAGCATGTAGGACTATGGAAATGTGCCAGGAATGCAGCATTTAGGACAATGGAAATGTGCCAGGAATGCAGCATTTAGGACAATGGAAATGTGCCAGGAATGCAGCATTTAGGACAATGGAAATGTGCCAGGAATGCAGCATTTTGGACTATGGAAATGTGCCAGGAATGCAGCATTTTGGACTATGGAAATGTGCCAGGAATGCAGCATTTAGGACTATGGAAATGTGCCAGGAATGCAGCATTTCAGACTATGGAAATGTGCCAGGAATGCAGCATTTAGGACAATGGAAATGTGCCAGGAATGCAGCATTTAGGACTATGGAAATGTGCCAGGAATGCAGCATTTCAGACTATGGAAATGTGCCAGGAATGCAGCATTCAGGACTATGGAAATGTGCCAGGAATGCAGCATTTAGGACTATGGAAATGTGCCAGGAATGCAGCATTTAGGACTATGGAAATGTGCCAGGAATGCAGCATTTCAGACTATGGAAATGTGCCAGGAATGCAGCATTTAGGACTATGGAAATGTGCCAGGAATGCAGCATTTAGGACTATGGAAATGTGCCAGGAATGCAGCACTTAGGACTATGGAAATGTGTCAGGAATGCAGCATTTAGGACTATGGAAATGTGCAAGGAATGCAGCATTTAGGACTATGGAAATGTGCCAGGAATGCAGCATTTAGGACTATGGAAATGTGCCAGGAATGCAGCATTTCGGACTATGGAAATGTGCCAGGAATGCAGCATTTCGGACTATGGAAATGTGCCAGGAATGGAGCATTTAGGACTATGGAAATGTGCCAGGAATGCAGCATTTCAGACTTTGGAAATGTGCCAGGAATGCAGCATTTAGGACTATGGAAATGTGCAAGGAATGCAGCATTTCAGACTATGGAAATGTGCCAGGAATGCAGCATTTTGGACTATGGAAATGTGCCAGGAATGCAGCATTTCGGACTATGGAAATGTGCCAGGAATGCAGCATTTAGGACTATGGAAATGTGCCATGAATGCATTTAGGACTATGGAAATGTGCCAGGAATGCAGCATTTTGGACTATGGAAATGTGCCAGGAATGTGGGGAAAACAGAAATGCATGTCAGGCAGAATACTCCATAAGGGCACACAATACATCTGGGTCTCCTTCTGGTCTCAAACAAGTGGAATACAATGTAAAACAATACTTTTTGTATTGAAAATGTACGTATGTATGCTCCTGTAGCACTCACCCCAATAAATTGTGACAATTTTTCAGAAATGAAACAATATTCATTATATAATGACTGGCCATTAATATTTGAAAATGAACACTCTGATTGGTCAGCCCAACCAAAGTGCCCGTTGTGAATCGAGCATATACAAATGGAAAAAAGTCTCGTCGACCAGACTTTCTTCCATTAATCTATGCTACAAAAATTTTACTTTTTTTCATTTAAAAATAAATAAATAAATAACAAAAAAAAAATGGAGACTTCAAACAAATGAGATAGATGGGAGAGAGACAAATACAAGGATAATCAGATATGTTATACAAAACTAGACAAACGTACCTGATCAACTTTATATTTTTGCTCTGTCTCCCGTTCTTTTGAAATCTCTGGATTTCATTTCTTTAATTAAAAGACAAAACAAAAAAAAGCAATGGAGATTTTCCTTTTTCCATTGCTTCGTTTACAGAGTAAGCATGGGAACATAAGTCCCATACGCATGTGCAGTACATCAGGAAAGTCCCATGATACCAGGGAAAACACAGAAGAGCATCATGGCGCTGTTATACAAGGACATTACTTAAGAAAAATATTACTTACTTTTGTAAAATAATGTCATCATGTAATAGCAATAACCTACGGCTGGGTCTGGGTAATGCTGGATTTACCCACAGGTGACTTTGTTTGGTCACTCGGGTTTCGCCCTTGTGACCAAACCACACCAAACATGGGTAAATACAGCATTACCCACTCCCAGACACGAGTTATTGCTATAGTGAACACCAAAGGGTAAAGCATACTGAAAACACCATATGAAAGAGTTATAAGTAATGAAATGGCAACACACAGACTGTTCCTTAAGGGATGGTTAAAGACCTTTACAACAGGCCCTTTAAAATTCAGAATTTTGCTCGTGGAACAATGTACAGACATGAGCCTGTGAATGTTACCAGTAATAACATATGGACATGAGTCTCTCTATGTTTTCAATCAAGTATGTAAAGAAACAGATGCATTTCACGTCCAGTTACTGTTGGACAAAGGCAACGCCTAATGTTAGTGACTGGCAAGGACTTGTTTTCTGTGGAGAATTTTAGCATCCCCTCTTTCCACCTTCTCACTGTACTACACTCCCTACTTCCACCACTATCACATAACTACCGTTAGCAGGAACCAGCAGATTTCTGCAAAAGTTGGTATCAGTACTTAAAGATTTCAAGGATCATAGCATGCCAAATTAAAGTATACTAAACGAATAGGAAGGAACTTGTGTACAAGAAAGGGTTTAACCATTAATCACCAAATTACATCCTGTAGTTGCCTACCAACGTCAGAAATGGCTCCATTAACAGCAATGTAAGGATCATCATCTAGTCATCTTACAAAACCTGAATTTTTCAGCAGATGTCCAAACCTCATTTGTCTTCAGGCCATATTGCACTGCATTCTACATACGAAGGAGGAACACTTTAATTAGCCCCACCCCCAACGGTGACAGGGAATTCATATAAAGGATGACAACTTAATAAAATTTCTTTCCTAGACTTGAATCTCTTTTCAGTTCATGATAACCTACATACTGTAACCAAATTTGGGAAATCAAACAGGAAGCCCACAAATTAATTAAATTTCATTTTCAAATAAGAGAGTTTGCAAGTGAACCAAATGTAATTTTCATATAAGACACTTTATATCAGTTCAGGGACTTTGATTAAATGTACTAAAGCAATACCTTTCATGAAGTGTTTATTATTGAAATTTTAAGTAACAAATGTCATTTCAGAAGAAAACTATCAGCAGGATAAGGTTTTATAATGAACACCAATTTATGTATCAGTGCAATCTAAGAAAGTTTTAAACAATGACATAGAAATTCATCCTCTTCTGTAAAGGATTATATTAGTAAATACTGGTTTAGTGGCGTACATTTCATAACAGAGAAATAAATTACACAATATTGAGTTTTAAATCAGTACCCACTGGAATCTAGCTGGCCTGACTGTACAAACTAATAAGTGATCTATTTATAACACAACTGGAAATATTTTCTTTGTAGATATAACTTCTGCATGGTTTGTATAGGACATGAATTAGACCAAATGCAACTGGAAGTGGCTTATACAGTTTTAGAACTGTTTATGAAGGGGATGAGATATAGGACTGTTGAAGCAAAAATAAAACAAAATTTGGTTCTTACTGCTGCCTGTGAAGATGATCTCTATGTATTTATGAATTACTGACCTGTATAAATAGTACATCATTATGTAGCTACAGTGGCTCTAGCAGCTGTAAATCTATCTTTTCTTGAAGCAGACACAGCCCAAGGCAAAAGACACAAAAAACTGCTAGGCTGACACAGCCTAGTTACTTCCCAAAATACACAAATTCTATGTAAGTTACACAACAGTGTCAAATGAGACTGCAAAACAAAAAAAAACACAATGACTCAATGGTTTATGTAACATCTGACAAGTCAAGTGCTTACATGTTCAAGTAACACTATTAGAAAAAGAAACATTATTATTTATCAGCAAAAGCTAGCATGTGCGTCAGGCAGTGCTATTCTCTTGGAATGCTCTCACAGCCAATCAGAAGTATCACTAGCCACAATATGTGAAAGTCTGAGACACAATATATATTGCATACAGACAGTGGGAATAGAACTGCAGGGAAAAGTCACATCCTATTTCAGAGAAAAATGAGGCCTGGTATTGCTGAAGTGATGTGTTACTGTGCATCATATACGATTCTGGTGTGCTTGGCATATACAAATAAGCTATACAACAAGACGACAAATGTTAATGCAATGCAATGGTAGCCGCAGTGCACTGTGTATTACAAAACACAATTACACAGCTGAATTAGCAGGAGCAAATCCACTATACTGCTATTTAAACAGTTTGTGGACCTCCAGCCACTCCCAAATAAGCAACTTCAAAGAATGTTCCATCACATGTCTTGTATAAAGTTCCAGTTGCTATAGTAGCAGAGCATCAGCCTAACTGATCCTAGTAGCACAGCGCATATAGTACGATGACTATGTGTGCTGATACATATACATACACACACACACGCACATACATGTGCATGCACAAACACACACACACACACACTCCACTTAAATCAATATAAGCTTTTTCTGACATACTTTTGTACCTGTAGATACATGCACACACAGCACATTCAATACATTAACTATGTATATGTGAGTTTGATGGCTCCCTATTGAAATGTCAGCACTCAAAATGTCAAGTGCCTACAAGCTGAAAAAAATGACTGAAAACACAGGAAAAGAGTGAATTTCAAAAATCGCTCTTTTCCTTTATACTTCTTTTTGCAAAAGAGGCTAGCACCCCTGCACTCCCATGGGGGGGGGGGGCAAGCCCCCAAACCTACATATACCAACTCTGAGATGGTCATACCTCAGAGAAAAGGGAATATTCCGAGAAATGGCATCTCAGACTTAGTATATGTAGGCCCAATCATTCATCCACTTAGTCTCCATAATTTGGGGCTCGTTCTAGCTGATCCCGACATTTCAAATGGTTACTGAGTTTGATGCATATACCTTTTTTAACACACCCATACCACCTAAACCAATACAAACTTTTATGCAAAGTTTTCTGTCATATCCCTGTAAACAGGAAGTACTTGTATTACAATCTGTGCCATACTCCTCTCCAAAAGCACTGAGCTGTAATAAACAGCATAGGCTGATAAAACACTGTGCATTAAGTGCTTACTGGGGCCCACCACATAACTGTGAAACAACCTGCATACATTACTGTACTAATTTACTTTAATCCATGGATTCACTCTCATTTATATTTTTCGATTCTGCATACTTAACAGTGCAAAACATTAAATACTTCTGCAAAAATCTAAATTTTCAGACTGCTGTAAGCTAAGCATAGGCTAGTGATTGCTGGTATTAGCTGTTAAATAGCCTATTCATTGTTCTTATAATTACAATGGTTGCTGCACTGTATGCACAATTGTAAATAACTGAATATTTGTACGCACAGTTGTAACAACTGAATGCTTTTGGGTGCTCCTTGAGAGACCAGGTCATGGCTGAAAACCTACCTAGTCAACAAATAAAAATAAATAAGTTTCTACACCACTGTATAATTCCTTTATCATGACAGCAGACACTCTCAGTTTCATATGGCAAGTAATGCTAGGCTGATGTATGTACATGGATTTACTTTTACGTGACATTTACACAACTGTCCCATACACTGAGCACCAAGGCAGTAGGGGCATATGGCAGCCACTATAATGAGGAGGAAACCCAGTCCCAAAATGTACACTACTGTCAGAATGCTAGAATAAAGAAACTGAAATGGCTCTAATGATTATGTATATCTTGGTGCATCAAATATTTGGAAAGAAAACTTTATAATTAGATTACTAGAATGGTAATTACAATTTGCTTGGTCATAAGGGCTGGGTACATGGTAACATCAGTATTAAAAGTATGTTTAAATACATACAACATGCAAAGAGAGTTGCATTGTATTTGTAACATTGTAGTTCCTCCAAAAACCTCAAATACCAGTGTTTATAGGAATGCAGGGTCCAACATTTACAAGAATTTATCCATATTTTCATTGCAGTTTTAGGAACTATTTCAAAAAGCAAAAGCAGTGCCCATGTAATGGGGTGTCTGTCATACCAAACAGATTTAGGCTTGCACAAAAGAATTACTGATGCAACTTATTGCATCTTAAAGTGGTCCGTTCATGCCACATAACAAGAGCCATTGCAAATTGCCCAGAAAGGTGAGCTAAGGTCTGGGCATTGGTTGCAAGCAATGGAAATAAACAAAGGAAACATGTACAGGTGCTCACAAGTATACTCAAGGACAGTTCGTGGAACACAAACCTGTACTGTGGACAGTATGATTTATAAAATGCAGAACTCTCTACGCTGCACTCATGAACCTTCAATCATGCATTACATACTACATGCCCAAACACTCAATGGAAATTCTGCTGTACCATAAAAAAAAAAGTACCACACTGTATAAATCATATCAGAATACAATAATGATTAAAAAGAGATCTTATAAAGTAGTGTAATACCCAAAATGCATGTTTTTATACTTTGTTAAAAGGTGCATTCATTAGACGGTACTGATGTCCCTTGCTCTAAACCCATTCTGTTGCTGCAGAAGACACTGGAGTAACAAAAAGAATGCTTTCATGAACATTAAAAAAAACACAAAATAAAAACAAACAGAAAAAAACTAAACACAGTGCAGCTGATCACAGAGTAAGTAAATCCCTTTTGCAGTGTGTAGCTGCATATGATGGGACTTCCATTCTGCAGAGATGTGTCTCTTTGTCTTGTCTAAGACCAAAAGCAGCATGGCAACATTGGACAGACCTATTGTGTCCTTGTAGAAATATGCTTAAATATGCAGAAAGTTTCAACAATCTGCAACAGTTGTGTACTAACAGGGCTACAAATGTTGATTAAAAAAAATGACTTGACTTGCGTGGGTCTGCACTGTGTCCTAACCCAAAAATTAAATATAACGATCTCCATGGATAAAGACATTAAAATGCAAAACTATTATTTCTCTTATGTTAACAGTAAACATAGAACAGTGCATGGAAAAATGTACACCAGACTTTATGTTAGATGTTCACAGTGCCATGCCATGCAGCTGCTTTGAGACCAGTCACCAGGATCACCCACTATAAAATGACAATGTGCACAGAATTCTGTACCAACCCCTACCACAAAGAACATCAATAATTATTCCTAATGCAGCAATGTTAGTGCCGCAACCTTTTTCAGCAATGCGTTTAATTATCTGCTCTTCAAAAAGCAATCTCTGTAACCTCGAAAACAAGCAGATGAATGTTTACTCTCTTAATTTATCATTTTTAATCTTTACTTAACTGGTCATTTGGTATTTAAAAAACTAGAAACTAGGTAACACTAGCAATTTCAAGAGTACTGCAGTTTCAAAAGAAATATAAAGTGAATTATGCCCCTTACAACAGAAGGTCTCTACAAATATGTCCAGTAAAATAAGCTCTATGTACAGCGTCAAGAGCTTCAGAAGAGTGTCAGACTTGTCTAAGCAGATCTCCTTTGAAAAGATTCAACAGTGTGTCTCAGTTTGCATGCCAAGAGGAAAAATGAAAGTTTGCAGCACTGGGCATTTCTTCTCTAGTGAAGGTTCCATCCTAACTACTTGCAGCTCAGGAGCTGGCCTCAGACATGCTCTGTCTTCATGTTGTTTCAATGGGAAGATTACAAACACCTTGTTCTGACACTTAATGCCAGCTTGGCAATGGGGCTCAGCCTTTGTATTGGGGGCCTCAGTGGTTCTTATGTCCTTCAACACTGTATCTGCATCAGTAGGTCCCTTTGCTGTTTGAGTCACTGAAGTAGGTTTGTAGGGCACTACATTTCTGAAAAGAAATACTTTGGTACTGAATGAGACCTTTGCCTGTTTTTCTGGCAGGAAGTCCTTCAGACCTGTAGTCGCTTTTCCATTCTGGGGAGTCCAGTGGTAGTGGTTCTTTAGTTTTCCATCTGCTGTTGCAGGAACATTAAGTCTTCTTCCACTGTACGTATTCTGAGTATTATAGCATGATGCACTTACTTTTTCTGGCACAAGTAATTCCTTTGCAGAATCCTGGCAGAGACTGTTCAAACCAAAAACAAAGGTCTTGGTTCTGCAGCCAGTATTACAGTGTTGTGCTGGCATTTTTAGATCTGGGACAATAGCAGGATTCCCATTTACTGGTCGTGCACAGCTTTGGTTCATTTCCAAGCTGTCACTCATCTCACCTCGTCTTTGGTCACATTCGGATAACAAACCATCAACCTCTTTGGCTTCACACTCAGCCTCATTATTGTAATTAGGCAGACAAACTTCAGTCACATGCTGTGTGGTACCTGCCATATTGTCATGAAATCTCTGCATACCCAAGAAAAGATGGATGCAAACTGAAGAAAGCAGACTGTTAAGGAATTTATTGACAGGTAGCCACACCTTCAACACATGCTTTCTCTTCTAATAAATACAGTTGCCTACTTCTTCCTATTTCAGGGACTTACCAGTTAAGCAGAATGCAAACTCATCTGTTGGGACAACACATTTAGGCACGCCTTATACCCTCTGTTCTGCTCTAGCTCAGACTCACTCCCCCCACACATTTTTGAGATTCAGAAATTTACAAAAACCGGTATAAGCTGCCAAGTACTAAGAAAGACTACATTTACTATTTGTACTGTTGCAGAAACAAGTAAGGTGTGCCAAAAAAATGTGCTGTGCAAGCCGTAACTTGAATCATCTGTGTGCAAAACCCTTAGAGCTAACCATGCGACCCAAGACAAAAATCTGATTCCATAAGTATTAAAAAAAAAAAAAAAAAAAATACTCATCTTTTAAAATGAATACACATATAAAGATAAACAGTACAAACAGCACTCCAGCAGCAGTGCAAATTAAATATTATCAAGATCTATTCAATTTCTGGGTCTTAGTCTCAGGTATACTGGTCATACATATGTGCCAAATATGCTCACCTACATCAAGTTCCAAACTGATTGGCTCACGCAAAAAAAAAAAAAAAAGGAGTTCCTAAAGATGAGAAGAGGTATCATTTATGGGGAAGTACCTGTTTTGCATTATGAGTTTTTGTGTTGCACCTGGCAGCTTCCATACTTAAGCATTAAGAGCCAGGAGTTGAAAAAGTTGTAATGGTACATGCAGACGTTACTTTTATGGCCAATGCTAGCTGCTGGCCTATGTATGACATCCCACGTAACTGGCAGTGGTTAAAGTCTTTTGTATACTGGCCGAACATTGGGACTACCTGTGTCAGTGAATCCCACATGTTAAGAATACTGCAACACAAAAATAGAAGGACATCTAAGGTTTGCTGAAAAAGCAGTCATACATGTTGTTTTTGTAATTAATATCACTATTGTTTAGTGATAGAAATTATACTTTTCCAGTCAATGAAGAAACTTCTGAAAACAAAATCAGGAACAACTGCTAAGCATGTTTTATACAGACATCACACAGTATCATTATATGTTCTTCCTGATCTAGCTTTCATTGACATTAATGGAACACTGCAATGATTCAGTACAGAATGACTCGGAAACACTCTTTCCTTCCTATTTTTCATAACATCCTATTTATATGACTGAGACTTGCTATAAAATTTTAGTGAAAGAGGAACATTTGCCCAAGATGCAGAGAATATTCTTTATATTCAATTCACTGCTGCACTGAAAAGGAATCAAACTTGTTTCTTCCAGACAGCAAGAAAGAACTGTACCTCTGAGACACCAATGGTTAATAAAGAACTGCTCTGGGATTCATGAGCAATTGTGTAGGCTTTGTGATAAACGGAGACCAAACCTGATGCTGACATGAGTACAATAAGGGTGGGTTAATAATTCTTACTTATGGACATGGATTTGTTTGTAAATGCTTTTTGCAACAGTATTCATAATCTGTTAATTAAAGGTTGTAACTGGATTAAAAATTAAGATGCATGTCATATAACATATCATACAAGTATAACATCACAATAAGAAATAATGTGACATACATCTGAAATTGAACCCTTGATGCTATGGCCAAAAATGAATCTTCAGAGAAGTGATTTATGTCAACACTCCACAGAAGCTGCACTTGACTACATCCGTCAGTTAAAGAACTGGTAGAGTAGCAGTTGCCAAGTATTTTCTTTATTCTGCCTTTACTCCGATTCCGATTGTGCAGCGTATTTAAACACCTTTGTGCAAGAATAACTGGACTACTGCGAGTGATAACAATAGCTGATCAGCTTTTGCCATAGGACATGAACAACCATTCCCCATCATTCGGTACTGGTGCACAATGCCAAAATCTACACAAATGCTGAGGACCATAAATTAAGGCTTTCTTATAGGCCATTTCTGGCCATTCAAGTTTTATGCGATTATATATTTTTTTAATCAGATTAACGTGTGAAAAAGGGATCGATAGGAAAGTGGTGAAATGGGGAGGGGCATAGAAAAAGAATAGAGGAATTTGCAGGAAGGTAGTAGGAAAGAACCATAGCTATCCACTTCTTCACAGCATAAACACGGAAGTATAGACATAACTTGAATTTGGACTGTCACCACACCAAGGATAGATGACAACAACAAAATAATGTTGTAGAGTCAAGTGCACCAAATCAAATGTGTCAAGGTGACACACAGATGAACTGCAGAGCTATGTATGCCCATTATTTATTTATTTTTTTTTTACTTTCAAAGAAACAGGAATGTTGGGGAAGGGGCTTAGGAATATGAAGGTCAGATAGGTAGGGTAGGTGAGGAAGCATGTGCAGACATACAAGACAGATAGGGATGGTGATGGACACAAAAAGTTTGGGGACTCCATTATTGGAGATAGGTAGAGGACATCTGAGGCACACCCAAGTCAAACCTGAGAACACTGTGAATCTAGTCCTCACCCTCAGAACTGCCATCTTTGTCTCGTCTCAGTTTCCTGTGTCAGTGCTTGATATGGCATCATCTTGGCAATATGACAAAGCACCTTTTCTGCACGGTGGATTTGAGCACCAATACCCTTCACAAGCCCTTTTAGCTCTTGTGGGGTGAAAAAATCACCACATCCACTACTATTAGTCCTAAAGGGTACCAGTGCACCAGAAGAAAGCCCAGAGCTACCTGATGCAGATGGGCCAGGTAGGGTAGGGGTTGTAGAGGCAGCCCTGACAGCTTTTAGCCCTGAAGCACTGGCAGTCAATGCTGCAACCTGTGGAGGGATGGCAGGCCAATCCACAATGGTCAGTCCATCTCTCTGTGTTGCATGTCGGCTTTTGTAAGCAGGAAGTATGACAACAGCATGTTTTTAAGCCATATAAAATATTACACAAAAGACAGAGAGAGAAGGGGTGGAGTGAGACAAAAAAGAGACAGAATTAGATCTATGGCATATCACACAACTATACAATTTCACAATATACACATTTATGATTATCCAGTCTATACACCTTTGCCATATCCAGGTATGATGGGAAGTTCTTACTCTGTTGTACCATTAATCAACTGCACTGTTGTGACTTCATGAATACAACATTTTTTCAGTATTGCCATATTGCATATAACTACAATAGTTATGAGGCTTACAGCAAGACCTGATGCATACATAACCCTGTGCCTCTCTGAGACTATTTAACTTTTCTCTTTGTGCCTCCCTGTTTGCTGCAATGTCTTCAGCAGCTGTGCAATATAGAAGAAGAGAAAGAGAGATATGAGAGCATAAGGAACAACACCATTGGCTGTCTACTGCATTCTATATAACTGTATGCTGATTGGTCAGTATACTAAGATGTGTCAGCAGGAGTGTTTACGTTAAAAGAGATGAAACTGTTCACTTTTTCCTTCACCTGTAAGCCTTGTTTATATTCTACTAAGCAGTGTGGAAATTACAAAGGCAAATAAAAAATATAACAAATTATATTCCACACCACAAGACACGACGACCAAACATGACTTGTATTTCTACTCATCAACAGTTATATCATTAAGACAACACACACTCCATTTTGACATCTGCTGTAAACATTACAAGCAGTGTGTGTGGCTTCAAACTGGTTAAAAACCCTGCATTCTCATTCCTGTTTCTTTAAACTCATCTCATTTACTCAGTGTACTACACTGATACTTAGGTGAGCTGAATAACATATTCTCAGGGTGATTTAGCAAAGCGCACCTGTCTCACTCTAAAATGCGCTAATGATGTCACTACAAATGAAATTTCTCAGTTTGTACCTTGGGCAGTGGACTCTTGGTCACTGTCACGAAATGATGCCAGTCCAAAGGGTGTTTTGCATGCTAATGATGAACACAATAAAAGAAAAAAAATGTCAGTAATAAATACCAGGGAACAATGAAAATGCAGGATTGTGACAGTTCCTAAATCTGTGTGTATGTGTTACAACCTGCTCATATGCTCAGGAAATGTGCATTAATTTGAACCCTCAATTCCGTGCAGTAATAACACGCATATAGCTCTCAAGGTGCTTCCACTTTTTTTTTAAGTCTATTCTGCAGGATACACATTTCAAAGAGAAGGCCCTCTTCCATACTACTTGTTCCTATAGTCAGAGTAATCATCAACATTTGCAAGCCATTAGCAGCTAATAATTGTCATTGCTCCTCTGTGCAGTCTAAGGGCATGTGCAAGGGATGGTGTAGCTATTTACATGATGTTTGCATCCCCTACACCAAGTAATTTTTTGGTATTCAGAAACACCAATAATGTAACACTTCATTTGCATCTTCCCAGTGCTCATAGGGCTGAATCTACACTAATATAAAGGTAGCGGGTGTAGCTATGGAAGTGGAAGTAGGGGGGACTGACTGGATAAAGACAGACCATTACTGCTAATTACTTGGAGGAGATTGCTCTACAGATTACTGCATTATTTCATAAGGTATATTTGTCCTCTTCATAAACTGCTTACATTTTCCTATTAATGCATTTCAATATGCAATAGAAACAAAAAACTATCTGTATACATTTTCATTGACTGTTGGTATACAGCAGATATGTTGGTTCTTGCTGTGCTTTCCATGTTTGTTAATGAGTGGTACGGTTATATCATAGTATTGTGTTACTATTTGCTCTTGGAATTTTACCAGTTACTGCAGAGAAGTGCCTTGTGTTTATTATCAATATCAAGGGTTTGTGCATGTGTAACTAAAAGTGGTGTTAAACTTCTGATATTTCCCATGGTGACCTTTACAACAGTGGAGAGACCACATGAAATTGTCTGGGCATTTCTGCTTTGAATTTTAGCCTAGATATTCATAATCCTGACATCCAGTGGTCAGTTATACAATTGCTGTCCTCATTACAGAAATGTTCACAGAAAGGATGCAGTGCTAATGTATTATAATTGTTTTTTGGGGGGAGCGATCCCTTTGCATATGTGCAGTCTGAAATGAGCACTGTGTGTTCAATTGCTTTGTGTTGAGGATGGGTGCACAGATTTTACTGGAAGAGAATGACTTCTGTATGTGACACAAATGTGTTTTGTCTTTTTTTCTGTTTCATGTCATAGAGGATTATGGCACCCAGACCATCTATTCCATGCAAGCCACTATTCAGTGAGAATGAGGTCATCACTGAAGCCTTACGCCACGCCGCCATGGATCCTTCCTGTTTGACAGAGGCAGAGATGATATGTCGACCAGAAAAAAGCATATGGCAGTAGATGGTCATTGATATGAATGCAGTGGGTGGCTGTGCCAGAAACTATATCAGGTGTGGCACTGTGCCAATGATATGATTACACAGCAGTATACAGGAGGGCAGCTGCTGTACACAAGAACCATTGGCTATAGGGGTAGTCCTGCTACCGAACCACCACTCGCTAAAACTGAGTAATTTCTTTACACTGTCAGAAATCCTGAAAGCTCAGCAGAAGGTTCACACAGACTCTTTCAGGATGATCTGTTGGGCATTACAGACAACTTGGCAGTTGACTGAGTGGAACATTCTCCTGTTGATGTATGTCCTTCCCTGCTCTCCAAGTGGGACTTTTATTTCTATGTGAGAGCAGTCTATGACCCCAAAAACTTCAGAGAAGTGTGCTACAGCATAAACTTCCTGCATTGTTCTTGCTCTTTCTTCTGGTGTGCATTGAAAATGGATGTGCTCCCTTGCAATTTCTAGCATAGCATTATGAAATTGGTGCAATGTTCTGGAGGCTGAGGCCTGTGACACTCCTTATATATGTCCTAAGGGTCTCTGGAATGCACCACTAGCTAATATCCTTAATACTATACATACCTTAGTTTCCAGTGGTATAGTTTCTCCTCGATTTCCCTGGGTCTGAGATGGGGTGGCTGAAGTTTCACAGTTCCTGTAATGTTTCCCTGTCAACCTTGTATCACTCTAATATTTCAGTATCATGCAGCCTATGATATGTTAAATAGGGTCTGAACACCATTCTTCTCCTTGGACGAGGTCTATCAGCAGCATAGATATGAGCCTATTGCACATATACATGCAAGCAAGCAGCAGCAGCCCCTAAGGTTGCTTTTTCCTAAGTGTGATTGATGGTTGCTGTATTCCAATAGGTTTTGGTGTTCATGGCAAAGGACTGCAACCAAGTCTACACAATTAGTTTACAGCTTCCTGAATGCTTGAATTGGTTAATTAGCATGCAATTCAGTATGTATGGTTTCATTAGCATACTCTTCCATTTATCTTTGTCAGCTCTACAGGACATATAGAGTCATTTAATGAAAACAAAATTTTGTGCCGCAGCAGTGTAGAGATTAGCCTTTCATGAAAAAGGCCCAGTCTTTCTTTTTAACTGGCTATGGGTAACTTGAAAAATCTGCTTAAGAAATTTGGTCAGTATCAAACTGCATGCCACTGGTGTGTGTAGTAACCAAGTACATGTACATAGAAAACATACCACTGTCTAATTTGTTAAGTTATAATATAAAGTCAAATTTAATTTAGCAAAATCTACATGACATAGTTTAAATTACCCTGCCATTAAATGGTTCTTTCCTATATGAATCGAAATGCAGTACATAATTGATTGCCTATTTGTCCAACTTGTAATTAAGGTATACAGTATGTGAATTAGTATTGTTTTTAATTATTACACAAGAGCAGTTCATGGTATAACCAACAGTAAAAGCTCGCCAAAATGGAAGGACAGCAAATAATGTGGCAACAACTGACTGGTGCTTTCTGGATGGTGACACTGTTCAACACACAGACTGTAGCATTAGCACATTTTCACTCTGTCCTTCACATGGCTGTGTACATGACTGTCATGATGTTATAAACATCTTGACTAAAATACAGAACTGTGAACAAATGTGTTAACAAACAGACAAGTATTCACCATATCAGTCGCCCTTTGATAGAGAGAGAGACATGCATCCTTGAAACGAGAAGGACTTTAGGTCCCTCAAACTTCCATGCCAGGGGTGTGTGCATACTTCACTAGCACATGCTATGATGTCTCTAAGCTAAACTAAGTGCACAAGGCTGTGAGTTCTCCTGTTGTAACCACATTCCCAAACTGAATATGGCTGTGCCATATTTACAAGAAAAAAATTAAAATCAAAAACATAATACTATGAACCTGAAATATCATAGTGGACACTGCCAGACATGGAGACAATGGTCATGCAACTCAGTCAGAAAGATGATGGCGTAGATGCACCATAGCAAACGTGGTTCTTGATGTCTAGAGCATCAGCTGATGCAGTCAGCAGACATGCATCTCTTATGTCATACTTTGGGAAGCTTCCAAAACTAGTAACAGCTCAGAAGAATCCTCGGCTCTATATCTAAATCTCTTGTAAAGGAAGGCAAGTCCAACATGTATGTTGAAGAAAGGTACATAAACTCAAATGCTGAAGCCTTAAAATGTTAAAAGCTGCTGCAAGTGTTTTATGAAAATGTATGCCTAGGAGCAAATAGCTACAACACAGATGACTGCAACAACTGCCTCCCTGATGACAGCTTTGGAAGCATTTACCTTCTTTCTCAAGAAACACTGACTGCATAAGCCAAGTACAATGTAGAGTTTACAATACATTCATAAAGGGTCTGTTTGTCCACTACCAAACCCTACTTATCCAGATCAAAGTGAACAAACAAATGACCTGTCTTCCTTAACCAATAGCAGCTTGACATAAAATTTCAGTTTGTGGTTCCTAGCAGGTGTTTGCATGTATACTACAGAATGACACAGGCAGACAGGTGGATACCAAGAGTGATGGTTCCAAATCCATTTCTGGCAAAAAAAAACTGAGGTTTTATCCAAAGGGGGAACTGGTCTTTGTGAAACAAAAAAGCAATTACCTACAAATGAGGGTCTTCAGCACTGATAGTCATCTAGAAGGTGCATTTCTTGGCAGGAATGACTTTAAAAAAAGAAAATTCAAGGCCAGCAAGCCAGCTAACTCAAAGAGGGGATAGTTAAGCCAACCATGAAACTGACGTTCCAAGAAGAGAAGAGAGGCTCTTTGTCAAAAGACAATGGCAAATTATTTTCTTGAGGCACAACTAATTTGCACTTAGAGTTCTGATTTTCACTAGTTATGGCATGTCAAGATGTCATGTGCTTTGACTGTAGAATAACTGAGGCCATAATTAAACTGTTACCCAAAGCAGGATATAAAGATATGCAAATTCACTGACTGAAATAAGGGCTAGGTCTCAGGTCAGACAGATAAATCTGTTTCTACTCTGCAGTACAGTTATGCCCACTGGATGGCTTTCTAACAACCTCCAACCATACCTCTCAACTGTCCAGATTTTTGCCTCATAGTTTTGGTCCATTTTTCATAAAATCGTGGTTTTCTGGCAAATTAGTGGCAAATCATTGCAAACTGAAGTTAGAAAATAACAACAGACATTTGAGTTTCAGACTTCACACCCTTCAGAAAATTCATGCTAATGCAAAACCTGTTATTCTATCAACTTTCTTGGTTTGTAAGAGCAATATTTAAAAATTGTCCCTATTTTTGGGCCTTCATCCCACTTTTATTAATGGCTTTGCCCAGATTTCTTGCTCTAAGAGGTTGATAGGTTTGCCTCCAACATCTCAATTATCTACAAGAAGCCTCTCTGTGATAACAGATGGCCTGAAATGTAGATAGTAGTTCTACCAAACCAAATGAAAATCACTGACACAAAAAGACAAGGGGTATGAATCCATACACTCCTGACCCAGCAGTGGTCAAACAACAGGATTGCTAACCTTCTTATTAAATTTAGTGAGGAGATGAAATATCAAGGAGAACTATAGTGGAGTATAGAACAACCTTCCCTTCCAGTCCACAGAGGACATGTTCCACCATTTACTCCCCTGACCTAATGAAAGAAGTAGAGTATGGACAGAATTTTTTTTTCTCTTGTGACAAACAGAAAGATCTTCGAGGTGTTCTACATGCTGGGACTGGGATACAATGTACATGTGGCAAGAATGAAATATGCAGGGAAAAAGAGAAGAAAATCTCCCTCTCCAGCACAAGAACTTCATGATGTCTGCTGGTGAAAGGCACATAACTTCTGGACTGGGAGGACAGGTATCTAAAATGATGTATTTTGACAATGCTCTTAGCATAAGATACCCTGCAAGTTAGCCACTGTAGAAGGTCCCTTAAAATAAGCTCAGTGCAGACTAAACAACATAAAATACTGCAGTAAATCATCAGTGGTGTTTTGTGATTTGTCAACTCTAAGGAAAAAGGTAATTCTGAGTAAGCTAGCTCTAAATATATAACAGTTATTAGTATGAGCAAAGCAGTTAGAACCTCTCCCTTGAAACATATTTGGACAAGCTATAAAAGCATCAGAAATTATTAAGAAATAAGTTCTGTACTATAGACACACACAAAATCCACTACAGCATACAGCACTGTACACATACACAGAATCCACTACAGGATTGTAGGGACATGCCCTTCAGTATGTCCTGATATAGGTTCATAGCTAAGTATTAAGCTATCTGCCCGAGGGCATCTATAAGCCTAGCCAGAATGTGTTGGCTTTCACCGCCCCCTTAGATTAGTTCCCTGTGCCTCGGTCCAGCAGAGCCATTAGTTTCTTATGCCTTTGTCCAGCAGAACCACTGCAGTGATACCCGGGGTAAATTTTCTGCTTCCCATCCACTCGTCAAGGTTTCTCTTGAAGAGTGTTAGTGAGGGGCTCTGCCTAATGTAGACTGGAATCCTGTTCCAAAGCATGGGGAGTCTCTGGGACAGGAATATATCCCCCCAGCACGTCCTATTTATTGTTGTGGTGAGGTTTAGATCCCTAGAATGTGTGGCTCTTGAGGATTTGTTTTTTTTAGGTGGAGCATGTCCATCAATTCTGGGTTGGACATGGCCTTGTATTTCAGGCAGAGATCACCTCTGAGTAAGCGGTATGCAACCAAGTACAGCTGGAGTTTCTTCAGTCGGGCTGCATAGGGCATATATTTGAGGCCAGTAATTCTCTTGGTGAGGTACTTCTGTGGTCTTTCCAGCGGTTGCAGGTGTCTTGTAAGGTACATCCCAAATGGGGCGTTGGACTCTATGATGGGTCTGATGAGTGATTGTGATTAGGTGGGCCACATAGAAGGATTTTCTAACCACCTTGGCAATATGATTATCAAAGGAGAGATTACTATCTACTTGAGTCCCCAGATCCCTTATTACATTTTCTGTATTTAGGGGACTACCACATATGTGGTAGTTCGTGGGTACTTTGTTTTTATCAAAGGGGATGACTACGCACTTTTTGGCATTTAGCTTGAAGCCATGATTTTGGCACCAGGTATCAGTCTCAGTGAGACCCTTCTGTAGGATGTCTGTATCAGCTGGAGAGTCAATTATGGACCCCAGTTTGCAGTCGTCTGCGAACTTGGTCAGCCATAGTCCTCCTGTGCTTGCCTGTACCGCTGAGAAGTATATACCAAACAGGAGGGTTCCCGGGACTGAGCCCTGGGGGACACCACTTGTAACTGGTTTAAAGTCGGACCTAGAGCCTGCAACTCTCACCGTGTGGGTTCTATCTGTGAGCCAATTGGCAACCCATCTCGTGACATAGGGGTTTATGTTCAGGCTGGTGAGCTTGTCTATAATACCAGAATGAGGAATAGTGTCGAAAACCTTTGCAAGGTCTAGGTAGGCTTTGTGGGCCTCCTTTCCCTCATCTAAAGCCATGGTAACTGTCTCAAAGAAGTCCACCAGGTTTAGGAGGCATGATCTGCACTTAATAAAGCCAAACTGGGTAGGGTCTAATGTTTGAAGGTTCCCAATTTCTCTGTTAATGAATTCCATGATGATGCGCTCCATAGCCTTGTAGACCAGGCTAGTCAGGCTTATAGGGCGATAGTTCCTGGTGTCCATTGTGGCTCCACCTTTGTGGAGTGGGATAACTGTTGTTGTGCGCCACTCTATGGGTACATAGCCTGTAGACAGGCTGAATTTGAACAGTGTGTTTAGGTGAGGGGTTAGTTCATTTTGGAGCTCGTGTAAGACACAGCCTGGGACACTGTCTGGTCCCACTGAAGGTGTATTTTTAGCTTTGGATAGGGATGTTTTAACCTGTGTGTCAGTAATTGCCAGGGCACTACATTCTTCTGGAGCAGATCTGAGAGTTTCCATTTAGGTTCTTGACATAGCTAAAGAATGCTTTGTGGTTATCTTTGGAGTCCTTGGCAATTTTTCTTTCAAAGCTAGCCTTAGATGACATTATGAGGGATCATAGTTTCTGGCTAATACTGATTGGGATGTCTTTCCTTCTTGGGATTTTACTCTTTTCTGCACTAGTTTCCTCCTTCTATTGTATAGCTTGTTTATGGCAGGGGTCCACCAGACTGGTTTCCTTTTCTTGGAGGAGTGAGTCTTGGTTTTGCTTGGCATAGCACGAGCCATGCATTCTTGCAGGTGCTCACAGAGTGCCTTTGTAAGGGATTCAGCAGCTTGGACAGCATTGTCCTTTAGCATGGGGGCTGTGAACCTTTCCACCTCAGTCTTAAATAACGTGAAGTTGCTTTTGAAAAGTTTTTCATGGTGGTTTTCCTTGATTGGGGGTGGGGGCAGAATGTGGATATCCAGAGTGATTAGTCTATAGTCTGATCTAACCAGCGAGGGTTTGACCTCTGGTGTAGAACACCGGTCTCCCATGTTGGTGATAACCAGGTCCAATATGTTGTCACCTCTGGTGGGGGTGTTGACCAGTTGATCCAGGGCATTCAAGTTTATAAATTCTAGGAAGCATTGGGCAAGGGAGTTAGTACTTGAGTAGTTCTCCCAGTTAATGTTTGGGTAATTGAAATCACCCAATATTAGGGCGTTTGGTAGGACCTTCATATTTTTCAGTGTCTCCAGAGATGCAAAATGGGTGTCCTGGGTCATGGTGGGTGATCTGTAGCAAGCTGCAATTTGAATTGCAGTTTTGCCCATTGTTAGTTGCACATGGATGATCTCAGAGGCACTGTGCTGTGCCACCAACCTGGAAGTGTGGGTATCCTTGATGAATATGGATACACCCCCACCTTTTGTGTTTCAGTCCGGGTTCTGTTGCCGAAAAGTATGGTATGAGTTATAGCCTGGTAGTGCTCTGGAGCTTTAAACCCGGTTTTTGTTATTGCACAGATATCGATGTTCTCCATACTGAGGAGTGCCTCGAGTGCATGCATTTTGAGGTTTAGACTTCTGATGTTGATTAGCATTACACTTCTGGCATTGAGTAGCATTACCCTCTGTTTTTGGTTTCTTGTGTTGTCTTTTGAGCCTTGCCTAAAAAAGGCACTATGGGGGCGGCAAAAGCCTTGGCCAGTATTTGAAAGCCTAAGGGTGATAGGTGCAGGCCATCTCTTGCGAAGCAACATGGCTTATCGAACATGTCATCCCAGGTGGACAGATAGTGGATCCCCTTTGAATGACACCAGAAACTTAGCCAATTGTTGAAACTGATCATTTTTTCTTTATACTGTGGCATCATTCTTGGTGAGGGCAGGATGCTACTCAGGGTCAGGGTCATACCGGCCTGGTCTACGTGATCAGAGAGTTCTTCCATGTCTCATTTCATGTAGTCCAGGGAGATACATCTCAGGTCATTCACACCAACATGGACAATGACAGAGTCATATTTGTACTTGTTCTGGAGTGACCTGAGTGATTGTGTTATGTGGAGAATCCTCGTGCCCAACAGGCAGCTAACTGTAACCTTCTTGTCCAGACTAGTTAGTGGGACATCATTGTGCCTGACTACAAAGTCAGCTATTACTGGTGTGTTGGGTATGTTATTTTGCCTTAAGGGCTGTGATTGTGTGGCACACTGATTATGTGAAGTATGTGTTTCATGGTTTGTGATGGGGTGTGGAGGCTGCTTGGGTGTCTGCTTTGGAGGTCTCTGTTGCTTTTGCAGATTTTTATTTAGAGCCTCTGAGTATGTTTTTGTGTATTTATGTGTGTTATTTGCCGGTGTTGGTTTAGTAGGTCTATGTGAGACTGGTGGTGTGTTGCAAGTATTTTCCTTCACCTCTTGACTGTCAGTTCCAGTCCTGGGCTGAGAGAGCTTTGCTTCCAGTTTGGCTGTATAATTGCATCTCTTGCATATATTAGTGTTTGGTGGTAGGAGGAGAGGGTTGTCTGTGTACATGAGGCAGTTGTAACATTGCCTCAAAATGCCCAGATTCACCAGTTGGACTGAAGAGTACACCTGAAACTGCCCTTTGGACATGCCTGAATAGGTAAAGTGAGCTGTTTTACTGATTAGCTGGTAGGGACGAATAGAGAGCCTTGTCCTTCTGGACAGTATAGGGGGTCTAGTGCTAGGGTTAATTAGTGCTTGCTATGAGTTTTGAGCAAGTGCTGGGCTGTGAAATGAATGGTTTGAGTGCTTAAGTTGAAAATTTGTCTAGTTCCAAGGGAAAAATTGAAGAGCAGACTTTGTGAAGCCGGGAATAATTTAACCCTAGCTAACCGGCACTGCCCGGTGCGCAAAACCGCACAAATACGGTTTTTATAGCAGGGAAATGAAAGAGATAGAAATTAGCCCAAAATGGCCAATAAACTACTAACTTCTGGGCTACAGCAAACAAGGCGCACAAACGTCAGAAAGAAACAGATCAAATAAGCAGGCACAATAAGCCTTTAACCAGAAATTCCCAGCTCAGAAGGGCATAATCTAGCCTCTCCTCCCACAAGAGTGCAGACTACAAACCTTCTTAATGTAAAATAATTGGCCTGAAGCCCAAGTGCTTAAACCAGAACTAATGTGCTTTTAGAATAACAGACACTGAGCCTTCAATCAGCAATTCCCAACTTAGAAGGATGTAAGCTACCTGTCCTGCCACAACAATGCAGTCCACAAACCTTCTTAATGTAAAACAACTGGTTTGAAGCCCAAATTCTTAAACCAAAAGGCTTAAAATAACAGTTACAATTTAATCAAGCTACTACCAAGCAGTAATAATTGCAGGAGAATAATACAACTGAGTACTTTTAAGAAGAAGCACAAGCAAAATAAGGTAATAATGTGGGAAGAAACACAATTACAGTAAAAGCAGATGAATAAAGTGCAATTTATATATATATATATATATATATATATATATATATATATATATATATATAAATAAAACAATAGAAAACGAGCAAACTGATTTAAACAAATTACCCAATTAACCACTAAAAAACTCAAAACTGAGCCCTGTTCCAGCAGTCTTCAATCTGACAAGTTCTAACCGCACACTCCTGCCACTAGGGTGCAGGGGAACCTTCTTCAAAAAGGATGGCCTGGATTAGTACTCAAGTTATACAAACAAAGCTGGATTCAGCAGGCCTGAATCTACTCTATGCTACAGCAGACAAGGCACACCACTATCATAAAAACAGTTCAAATGAGCAGACACAGTAAGCCTTTAACCAGAAATTCCCAGCTCAGAAGGGTAGAATCTAGCCTCTCCTCCCACAAGAGTGCAGACCACAAACCTTCTTAATGTAAAATAACTGGCCTGTAGCCCAAGTGCTTAAACCAGAACTAATGCACTTTTAGAATAACTGACACTGAGCCCTCAATCAGCAATTCCCAACTTAGAAGGATGTAAGCTACCTGTCCTGCCACAACAGTGCAGACCACAAACCTTCTTAATGTAAAACAAGTGGTCTGAAGCCCAAGTTCAATAACCAAAATACTTAGAATAACAGTTACAATTTAATCACACTACTACCAAGCAGTAATAAATGCAGCAGAATAAACACAATTGAGTACTTTTAAGAAGAGGCAAAAGCAAAATAAGGTAATAAAGTAGGAAGAAACACAAATACAGTAAAAGCAGATAAAGTGCAAATTTTTTTTTGTTTTTTTTTGTTTTTTTTTTATATAACAATAGAAAACAAGCAAACTGATGTGAACAAATTGCCCAATTAACTGGTAAAAAAACTCAGAACTGAGCCCTATTCCAGCAGTCGTCAATCAGATAAGTTCAGGGCTTAAGTGGCTATGCCTACTCAAATGTTCTCTCTGTATTAGGCAGGATGAGCTAATGAGACTAGAATAGGATAGAGCTGGGATAGAGCTAAACAGATGGGACTGGTAGGAGTGTCTGAAATCAAAATATGATCTCACTGTACTCGGTTGAGTGAGCAAATGAGATGGGCCCAGGAGGAGTGTTCAAACACAAATTTACAGGAGGGGCAGTCAATTCCAAATCCACCAAGATTGGTGGGAAAAACTAACTGCAGACAGGGAGAGAACAGAGAGCTCACGATTTTCAGTAAACAAATAAGCAGATAAATGCAATACTATTTTTAACACAATATTCAATGAAACAATAAACAGAAAAAAAACAAAATTCAGTGCTATCTTATAACACTACAAGTTTGTACTTATCTCAGCTTGTAATAAAGTTGATGTAGGGTATGCAAAAGCTAACCAAACAGCTCCAGTATGCAACTATTCAGCAGAAATCTATAATATTTTACTGAAATAGTGTACTATTCCCCAGACTACACCATAAATATACCAAAACATGCACTACTCCAGTGGAAGTAGACCACAAAATACACTGCTACAGATATACCAAAATTTTAACTACTCCATTAACAAAATACCACAGGGTACACAGTTACAGATGACATCTCTAAAATGCACTGTTGCATTTCAAACAATGCTCTCAGAATGCACTGTTACACAGGTCACTATGCATCGTTATCTTGTAGCCATGCAACCTAGACTGTTCAGCCATACTACAGACACACAGCCCAGACAGAATCATTACAACAATACACTAATACATTATTATGCATATAGCTAGAATGCATTGCCAGAATGTAAACAATAACTCCAGAGAATGATGGTATGCCATGGGCTCATAGCCCAAAACATATTGCTACACTATGGACTCACACTAGGACTGCTACTTTACAGATAAACACCATACCGCAATACTTACACATACTGTAGGGTGTATTGCTACAGTAATTATAGCCACACACCCCAGAGAGTGATGCCACAGCAAGGAAACACTCTTTAGAGTACAGTGCTACACTACAGACTGTATCTGTCAACATATACCCCAAAATACATTGCTACACTACAGACACATACTTCATGAGTACTCTGCTGTACTAAATGTTGTTGTTGTGTCTTTCGGCTTTTCCCGGTTAGGGGTCGCCACAGCAGAACTCCAGTCCGCTAATGATTGGTAGTCGATTTTTACGTGCTGAGTTGCCGGCCCTGACGCACAACCTTCAACGAAGGTATGCCCATTCATGCATGTCTCCACACAGAAGACGCTCTAGCTGAGAATCGAACCGGACAACGTCTTACTGTGAGGCGATAACGCTACCGCAGCACCATCACTGCAGTATCACTCTGCTGTACTAAATGAACATCCCAAAGAATAATGGCATGCAGTGAACTTAAATTCCAGGCTACATCTGGCAAATACCCACATTACAGTGCTGCACTGTATACATACACCACAGATGGTACTACAGAAAACAGCCGTGTGTGCATTATCACATGTTTACCCTATACAGTGGCTGCTGCTCTGTATCCAACTCATGCATATGTACTGTTGACACACACTGCATTTCTGCATACAGTAGGTCAAGCTACATTTTGGGTAGACATCCACTGTGCTCTGCAGCACTGTACATACATATTCCCTATAGTGCAGTGCCACACTGCAGATTCAGTCTAAAAGCACTGCTAAAAATGCATCACAAACCATCAGACAGCACTACTGGACAGCAGTCACCTAACCTAGACTACAGTGAAGACATAGACTCCAAAGCACATTGCTGTGCTACAGACATCTTCAATAGGCTACACTGTAGACACATCCTCAACGCTATGTCATTTCTACTAATACATATCCTTACGACACACTGCTAAACTTCAGACAACAGCAGCAAAAAGTGTGCTACTACATTACAGACACACATTCCACATGGCATTACAATGTTATATTAAATACAGAAGCAAATTAAAATAATACAAAAATGTCAGAAATGGACAACTTGCTACTGCCTTACCGTCAAGAGTCTAACACTGCCAACAAACATTGAGCATCTACAAACAGCTAGCCAGGCATATAGGCGCATACCTGACCAGCACAAGGGAAGAGCAATGCAAAACGCTGGCTCTGTTGCACAGAGTGGGGATTCTCACCACTAGAAGAACTCTAGTGACAAAAACATGAAAACTGTGGTGTAAGTAATGCATGTGATCCAAACATATGCAAACAGAGTGCTGCTTTCTTTAAATGTAGTTTGCGTTTTGTTCAGTTGTGTCTGTTACTTTAATAGTTGAGAGGACCCTACCTGTATTAGTTTGAACAGGTCTGTTGAATGAGCATTTAGATATTATATAAAATCAGAGCTGAAATAAGCCCGAGTACCAAGTGCTTTGCCTTGGTAAGATAGCTTAATGTCCACAGTAGTGGCTCTAAGGCACTTAAGTGATGGACAGCCTTAGAGAAGAAGCTGAAAGGTCTTCCTCTCAAAGGGAATCAATGGATCCATGATCAGAGACAGGTTCTAGCAATTTAAGTATGTATAAGGTACTGCCTGTGTATGCCAAGTAAAACCGTAAGACTATCTTTCAGTTTGAAAGAACCTGCCTTATCTGCACTCATATAATAATCTGCACTACTATTACAGATACTGGTGGTCACAGCTGAATTAATTTCCACAACTAATACAAACCATTCAGCAAGACACTTAGATCAAAACACTTACTTCGTTAAGTAATTCGCACATTCTTCACAGACTCTTGTACTCTGCTTGCTGCACTACATGCACACACATTAAATGACTACTTAATAGAATGTAGCCTCTGTAAATAAAGAAACTGCACTGCTGTACTACAAGGCAGATCTTAACAGAGCAAGAGCCACATTCCAGAATGTGACACTCTAGAATTGCCAAATAGAACCATGACAGATAACACACTCATCCATCCATAACCCCTTTTTCCCATTTATGTACATGGGGGTCATGGTGACACTTCAACACTGACAATCATTTGGATCTAAGGTTTACACTGCTGGGTGGCTAGCCCTGCTGTGGTAGTTCATGCACTAGCAGACACACACACCTATGGATAATTTAGAGTATCCAACCCACCTACTGCATGTCTTTGGAATGTGGGAGGAAACCACAGCACCTGGAGGAAGCTCACGCAAACACAGGGAGAACATGCAGACTATGCATAGGAGGCACATCAGCTGAGAATTGTACTGGGCTGGGGTGCCATTTCTTACTATCTAACCACACAAGCTACATACAAAGATTTACAAAAACAAAAAATACCACGCAGAAATCACATGAAAAACTGTCACACATGACATGCCCTTCATGCAAAGTTGCATTACACTACAACCTCAGCAAAAGACAGTCAGTATAAAAAAGAATTTTAACACCTTAGTACAAGACAAGACTTGCCAAGTTTAGCATGTTTATCCTATTATATACCACATTTAGTAAACCTGACTGACAAAAACAGATTCATAGAAACAAGACTCGTACACAAACATATGTTGCACTTTCTTTGCTTAATTAAAGACATACTTTAAAAAATCTGCTGCTCAAAAAATCTTAAATAAATGTATAAAGGTATATGAAAAATATGGTCACTGTAACATACATATGGAAAGTGATCACTGTAATGTATGTATCTGTGAAATGAGTACAATGTATGCATTTATAATGCAGATCACAAGGAAATGCCACATCTATATTAAGAAAAAGGACTAGCCTACCTCCTAAAAAAAAGACACTTGCTACAGAATGCACTGCAGACATCTGCCCTGTAATGCTTTACTACGCTGTAAACATGGCACCAATGCATCATTACAATGTGGGCGAATACACTATAACAGTACAGAAATACACCTCGGACAACACTGCTACAGGTAATACACACTTGAGCAAAGTGTGATGCTATGCTCATGCCTCTAGACATCTCTGTTATTTTGAGACCACAGACTATAGTAATGCATTTGGGGAGCATTTCTTAGAGTACCCAGAGAGCCTTCCACTTCCAGGGATGTAGTGAGTACATGCAGACTATAAAGAAGGAAATGTAAAGCACTACAAACAAACAACCAAACTGCAAGTCTTTCAGTTTAACATATGAAGTGGAGTATTATTAAATACAGGCACCAGGGCAAACGTGCCTTTTATCTCAGTATTCAAGCACACACACCATGTTTTGCCTCCTAGTTTCCATACAAAGCAGACTGTTAGAAATAGCAGCCCCATTGTCAAAGTATTTCTGTATGGTATATAAACAAAAACTTTGTGTATTTCTGCATTTAGCTGTTTTGCTAATACCCTCTTACTAATGCATTTCCTGATACTGTACATGTGTTTGCTAACTCATTCTCTTAGGTATTTTTCAGTTTTACTAACACAAAAATAAATTATTCTGACAATGTTAAATAAATATCAGAAGAGCAACATGAAGCCTGTGAATGTATATTTCTTCTCAGCCACAGGATGTACAAAATGTCAGGCTTGCTCATATGCAGACAACATATGCAGTTGCCACAGCCAACATTTTCCATTATTTTTATATTAACAAACCCAGACAATCTACAAAGTTTAATTAACAAATCATTCAGATTTTAACCACATGTATGTGTAAAAGCCTGGGTGGTGGACTCATCATTTCCAAAACTAGTATGGTCACTTGGCAAAATTGTCCAATATTTATTAACAAGGTCACTAGTAAAAGTTAAGTATTTAGTGAACAGTGTAAGTAGGGGGCAGAAACCACCAACATTTTCCCTTTTTTCAACAGCAGGCTGGTTTTACTACTCACTTCCACTCAGGAACACTGCAGAACAGTCTTAAAATATCTGGTGACTCTGACAATAAATGGCTGTCAGACATCACTGTCTGAACCATTTCAAAGCCGGTCAAATATCTGAGTCCCTACATATCTCAACCCTCAGTCTTCCACTCACCCCATCCCAGTCTGGCATGAAATGGCCAGAGCCCATTACCAGCATAAACTTGTTTGATGCTTTACTAAGTAATCGCTGTTTCACAGTCTGTTTAGGCAGAGGGCCCGCTGACAGTCAAAATACCACAAATGTGAGTGACCCTCAGAACTGCAGAAATTCAAATGTGAATGTAGACATTGTACAAGTCTGATGTTATAGTACCTCAGGATATTCCTCTGTTCTAAGATACAGCAATCTCAGCACAGGGTAGGCTCCAGGCAAAGGGAAAAAATATTTTAAAAGCCTAACAGAAAATTTCCAAATTGGCATTTTTTTTTTGTTAAAAGTACAGTTTATTGTTTAGAGTTATCAGTACTGGGTATAACACTAATTACAAGGATCTGTTTAGATTAGGCAAGTATATCACAGTTCCTCTTCTATATGAAACTTTTAGTTAATTTTCCAGTACAAATACAACATTTCTTGTGTTTTACATCAGCACTCATGGGGGTCTTTGTACTGGCTCAGTGACTGAACACTCAAATAGCTGCTATTAAGAGGCAACACAATGCCACTAAATATCACAGAGTTAGAAGCACCCACCTTTTGTGACTTGACAAGCCAATTAATGCTGTGATATACAGCTACCTTATGGAAAAAAAATGCAAGAATGAAATTATGTATGAAAAGAAAACCTGCCCATAAGAACTCCATAACAAACAGGACCCCCACCCAGAAATAAAAATGCTCTCTCAGGACAATATGTCCAGGAGAGGCTGAAAAAAATGAACAAAATTGTTTTTCTCGTCTCTCTTGGTCAGTTTCTGCTTTTTATTCCACCACTGGTTGCCAAGACTTTTTGGAAGGATATCATCAGCTACATTGATCCATAACTTTTGGTATAAAACCCAGACAGTACAAAGAAAACTGGTTCAACTGTTAAAAATTCCAATTCCAATAACGATAAAAAGCTTCATCTACTTAATTAAACAAAACCACATGACAGTACACAGTTTTTCTCGCAAAAATACTTCTTCAGACTGTGAAACAGCATTACAGACTCTTTTTATCTCATCCAATAATCTACTTTTCTCTTCAGGCCTCTGCTGAAAAAGTTTTCCCTCAGATCTTCCTAGTAAACAAAAGGAAATAACATAAATAAGTCATAGGATTCTAATGAACCATGTGATTTGAATACATCACTCTACCAATCTCTTTCTTTTTAAGCACATTTCATAATATTCAATATGATTTAAGACATGTTCCTTACAACAATTTACTCTTACTTGCCACATATATTCCCTCATATCTAATAGCTCTTCTTTGACTTCTTTGCCTCTTTACCATTTTAAGTGAGAAGTTATTACGATAAAGCATATATGCATGGTGGCGATAAAAAAAATCATCCTCAGCTAAATAATATAAACTTACAGTTTTTATAAGAAAAACTCATCTTGATATTACATCAGACCACTTTTTGCAGTCTGTGATTAATTAATGAAAATCCAGTTATTCGTGTTCACTTTGCATGAACACTTTCATGCACATATCTTAATCTTTTAATCCATAAATGGATTACATCTGTGCCTGTCTGCAACATTCTTGTCAAGACATTTACATCACCCTTTACCTTTATTCTGCAAAAACACTTTTTTTGTACCATCAACTTATGTTTTATATATGTGACTCGGTTAAGTGAAATTACACAGGAGATGGGAGAAATCGGACTTTGTGCTGTGAAGCAGAGGAAATACCTCTTAACATAAGCAATGAGGGTCTAAATTGTTCATGTAATAAAACTCAAGTTTTTAAGTGTAGTTAAAATTGCTAATAACCTTTTACTGAACTCATGTAAAAGATTCAATGCAAATTAATTTTTATGAAAATGTACACACATGCACATGAATAAAACAACTTGGCTACAAATCTATCATTTTCCAGCAACAATTTTAACCTATTAAACAACACTGCGATTTAATAATACTCATCACCTACCTCCCCTTTTGTTCCTCCAAACATCGTTATTAAATGTTCACATATGACAAAGGCAATCTTACATTTATATAAATGAAAAACATACAAAATAATACCATTTTAGTTGCAAACAGTTTACATCACAGACACCATTGAAACAACTGTAGTTGCAAAGATACATCACTTATAAACCATCCAGTCATTGTCAGTTAAGTATTATATGGCTAATTTAAATCCTGCCTCTTAAACCTCATTCCTGCTCTACATATATTGTTCCCACAATTCCCATTTTTTCCTATGTAGTTTGCTCCTTCCATTTTCTAAAGATCCCAATTCTAGTTGTTTTATCTCTGCTACTATATTCACTACTTCTAGTTGAGTTAGTCTAGACTTTGATTTCCATTTTCTAGTAATTGCTTTTTTGGCAGCCACCATAATTAGACTCAGCAAGGCTTTACTATGTCTAGGCAATTCTGATTCTAGAGCATAACTCAAAAAAATCATCTCCCCAGTCAGTCCAATCTGCCCACACAGCATCTCTGACAGAGCGGTCTGAAGGGAGTCTGCCAAGCTCATTACACTGCCAAAATATATGTTGCCAGCTACCTCTTTCTTGCCCGTCTCACCTCCAACATTTGCTAACCACCTGAGGAAGAGTTCTTTTGGAGTCTACTTGGGGTATAAAAATACCTATGTAAACACTTCCAGGCAAAAATCCTAAATCTTCTAGACTTTGTTGCATTTTTGAAATATATACATATATCCCCGCATTAATTTTGTGAATTGCTTATCTAATCTCTCTTCCCAATCCTTTCTAAGCTCTTCTGATCGAATCTTATAATTATCATGCGATATTTTATATGCTTTACTAATTATTCCTTTTTTTAATGGCAGCTTCTGGTCCAGATTCTACTAAAAACTCTACCAGTGCTGATCAACCTCCCTTTTTATTTATAAAAGTTTCTATACAGCTGTCCAGAACTTGTTTTAACATTGAAGTTTTTTTTATTATATTCAAGATACATAAATACATAGGATTTTTTTTAGTCTCTTAACAGATTAAAATTTAAATATGATGTCACTGGAATCCAAGTACTAGGTCTTGTCAAAAGAAATAAAAACAATAAATAAATAAATGCATATAAAACCATGTTTACATTTTATAAGTTACTTTATTTTTTTTAATTATGGAAGTCTTAAAATGTATTATAAAGCATCCATCCATACCCTCTTTTTTCCCCTAAGTATGTCAGCTGTTTCTTGTGTCAACTCGGCTAATGGTGTTGGCAGATAACCAAGTTACTATTCATGCTGAATATTTTAGATTTCATTATGTCACAATATTTGCTGTCTATTAAATCATTACTCATTTTTGTAATATATGCATTAAGAATCTTACATAAACAAACACAATAAGTGCTTGTTTGCCAATTCTTTTTCCTGGTGTGTAAAGCACTAAGTACTATAAATAAGCTTCAAGACGCCACTACGTTAAAAGAAAGTAGTATTGCACGTCTAAGATTGTATGTATTATACTCACAATTGCAATATAGCCATAAACAAGCACTGTCTTCTTTTAATTATTACACAATCTTGTATTGCTTTGTTGGAATTTTGTCATTTATGAAAGCCATTAATCACACACATGAAATAATCTTCATGACTTAATAACCCTTGCTGCTATAGGTAAACGTTAAATATTATTTTATTAATTTTAAAATATTACTTTAAAGAACTTAATTAAATCATATCATTTACATTGTAATGATAATAATAAAAAAAAAATAATTCACATTCGTGATGCTTCGTTACACTGATGTCAGGGTAGGGGAGAGCCATAATGAAATCCTTTGTTATGTTTTTATGTTTAGAACTCATATCCTTTGTCAAATTTACATTAATTAAAGCATTAAAATCAATTACCATATAAGTTTTAAATGTCAGTCTTTTTTTTTGGGGGGGGGGGGCTAAGAAGCATTAACCCGCAAGTACAAAATGCATGGCTGTTTTGTTAGCTGCTATGAAAATGTTTAAAATGTTTAATCCTGTAACAAAATTATGGGATGAGACATCTAATAGCATAGATCCCATTTCTTTAAGATTTAATGTCATGTGCTGACAATTCCATTGAAGCAATGTGTAAACGCAATCACTGTTTTAATTATTTTTTGTTACAATACTTTTGCTGTAACCAAAAAATGAAACTATGAAATTTCCAAAATGAATACTGACAAAAGAAATGAGAATAAAAAGATATGTAATTAACTTTTAGAAGTGGAAAATTTATTTTAGCTTTTTTTGTTTACAAAAGATAACCGATAATAATCTTAACTTATGACATGTTTACTTTCAGTTTTTAAAAACTTTTGGAGGAAATGGAAATAGCATTTTTTCACTAGGCTGTAACCATTTGTGTTTCCATACAAACCATTTATCTGTCCAGTTTAATATTGTCCATAAACAATTTACGTTACTGGATTTTTTTTTTTGCATTTTTATTGTCTTATTATCAAGTTATGTAATGTTTCCAATTCTCTCACTTACTTTTATATAAAAAAAAAATTACTTAGCAAAGTAAAAAGTATGCCTAATTGTCTGCTAATTATATCAGTCGTAGGGCAGGCAGAAGAAGGGTAGTTTTCATGCAAGTGTTTTTTGATTTGCCCAGAATCCACCTCAGATGATTACAATCAAAGGTGTTGTCATGCAGAAACCTCTGTTCTGTATTATTTTTACTGAGTTTTTTTTTGCCTAATACTTGCAACTGTAACACAGCAACACAGAATTTGACATAATCGTTAAGGTCTTCACTTCATACGTACAAGGTTCAGGGTTTGATTCTGGTCTTGGGTTACTGGCTAGGCTTAAAATGGCCTCTCAAGGCAGTTAGCCTAGTATTCATCTATGAACCTATGAACTATTTTGTCTATCATTTATGTAAATGAAGTTTTGTCTCCATACATGCCTACACACACACACACACACACACACACACACACACACACACACACACACACACACACACACATGTATTCGAGTGAGATCTCACTTACTTAGCTAGATCCATCTAGCTAACATATTTCAGAAAAAAATGTAGCTCATTAAGTCCATCCAGCTAGAATATTTCGAAAACAATTTTTGTTTACTGAAATTAATTGAGATCTACTTGGTAATTAATTTAAGTGAAGTCCACCCCAATTAACTGAATCTGCTCAGTATACAATTATTTGCAGCTTTTTTTTACCTTGTATAAAATGTTGCATTTGTTTCTTTTCAATTTTCTTCTTTTTTTCCATTACAAGTTTATACAATAGAACAATTCCTTTTTCTGAACAGAAAAATCCCAAGAGTTACATATCAAAAACTGATATTTACTGGGGTCCCCCTATGTCAAGGAGACCCTGAGCAGGAAAAAAAAAAATTAATCCCAGTCACAGCAGCATTACTGTTAAGGCAAGTCTTTAACACAAACATTTATTCTTATAGTATACTAATGTAAAATAGTAAATAGAGATGGAGACATTTGTTTATATTGCGAGAAAATGTAATATGATCAGCTGATAAAAATCAACCTCAGCTGAAAAAGTAAATCTTACAGTTTTTATAAGAAAATATGGCTTATGACTAACAAGTGAAAAATTTGTTACTTGTGCTCACATCACATGAACAGATGCATCTCCTCACATTTCACTGCAAATATCCTAACCTCTTTTTTTCCCCATAAATGGACTATATCCATGCCTGTGTGTAACATTCTTATCAAGATATTTACATCACCCTTTACCTTGAATCTGCAAAAACATTTTTTAGGCCAAAATCTTTGGTACCAAAATGTATACTAGTAGTTTAGTGGTGTCAGCAGAACTATACCAGATAACAGTCACTTGTGTAAACAATATGTACCTTAGAACCCACTTCTCATTAACTTTTAAACAAAGCTAGGTACCTAACAGAAATACTTTCAGTTCTGTATGTACTATTCAGTTTAAAGCAATTATACAAATCAGATGTGAAATATATATTACTTAGTTCACTACTACAGTACTGTCAGGATTTTTGTATTTGGATTTTTAAGGCTAGACTAAAGAATGTCACAGAACTCCAATCAGAGTTTAACTTTCTAGTTGTTCTGTTTGGGTTAACTTTAACAGAAACTCCAGCTGGTCCAGTTTTTCAAAATGGTGGCATCATTAACACTTCAGGGTCAAGTAGTGCACCAACAAATAGCCTTGTTATTATGGTGCCTGACATTTTGCAGGGAGATTTTTGGTGCCTCCTGATAATCCTTTAGAAGGTATAAATGCCGTGAGAGATACTCCAAAACCCCTTCTTTACATGAGCAGATTTTAACATTACAGAAAGACTTACTTAAAATCAAAAGACTGCAATGGGACAACTATTGTTTTAAACACTGCACATGGGTTAAGCATGTGCCCTAGGATCTCAGAGCTATGAGACTCCTTATGGGTGCTAATCATTCAGAAGATTTTATCAGACTAGAAAGTGTTGAATTTAAAAATGGGGGGAATTTATATGGAAATGCTAATGGAATATAATAAAAATTTAAGAATTTGGATGAGAAAGTGCATAAATTATATTTAGAATTAAAGAATAAAACATCATTGGTACATTTTGACTCCAAATTACAAGGAATAAAAATAAAATGATAAAACAAAATTAAGCACAAAAAATGAGGAAGATGATGACATTTGACAGGACCATACAAACTATTCTGAAGGTGTTGAGTATGTGATAAGACTTCCACTATGGAAAACTGAAGTGGCTAATATTATTGACTATATGTCAGAAGGATCAAGTATTATTATTATAATAATAACAAGGCTTTTTAGAGACCCCGAGAAAGAGACCTTGAAGGAAACCAAGAAGGCTGCAGTGTATGGCATAGTGAAAGGACAGCACTGGCAATTGCATAAACCAGGTTCATGCCAGATGTAGGAAGTGAATGCTTTCGACTACCAAAGCAAAGGCAGCAACATTCAAAGCATACTGGTATTCCAGCCTGGACAGGATGGTCAAAGGACTTGGGTGGAAGTAAAAACACTTCCATCCAAACCACAGAAAGCAATGTTTAAAGACAACTGTGTCTTGCTGATACCAGAGGAGGAACAACAACAAAAGACAGTCAACTTTCAGGAAAATAAACTGATCTACTAAATACTACTAAGGCAATCTGGATGGTGATCTCATGCAAAAAGTACAGGCTTTCAAGGTTATAAATCTGCATGGATATATGTTGTCCACCTTGTAAGCTACATTTGGAGTGATGGTTTTCTCTTCTGTACCTATACAGAAGAGGGATTTGATAACAATGATCAATGTTTTATGGGAGCTTTGTTCATAAGCTGATGAGGTACGACATTCTGACAACAAACAGATATTAAAAAAATACATTTAATCCATCCTTGATACCAGAATTGGTGGACTTTAACATTTGTGAGGGTGAATTACTGCAGCTTTTATCTGAACCATACAGTAAAAAGTATTTTAATATTTAAATGTATTTGTTCATTCATTTAATAAGTAAATAAATAAGAACAGTTGGGCCTTGATGTCTTAAGTAATATGGTCATTAAAATACTGAACAATGACAAAGGGGATCAGTAGTTTTCCTAGACACTGTTTACAATGCAAAAATGCTGTAGTTACTAAATACAAGGATAATTATGAAGTGTGCATGTATGATGATGCAAATAGCATTTTTAAATGAATAGATACTTATGTTGAGGAATGGGTTTTGGAAGGCTTGATCAATGAGAATCCAGGTGAATATCTGACAACAGAAAATGCTTTTACATCTTTATTTTTGGGCTTCCCAAAGTGCATGAAATATAGTTGGAATAAAGAGGCTAAAACAGCGGACTTGACCATTTATGTTAAAATTTTTTTTAATCCTGTTGTTCAACAAACAGTATCTTACATTAAAGATCTGTTTGATTTTATACAAAAGATGAAAGATGTGGAAATCAAAGCATCAGAGTTGTTGGCAACAGCTGATGTTAAGCAGACAATAATACTCAACAGGGTGTGTGTTTTTAAGGAAATAAAGCCTGCCCAGGGGTGTTATGAGGCCTGACCCTGGAAGACATTACTAAGAGAATGTGTGTGTGTGTGTGTGTGTGTGTGTGTGTGTGTGTGTGTGTGTGTGTGTGTATATATATATATATATATATATATATATATATATATATATATAAATTTTTGCGTTTGTTTCATTATTTTATACTTTTTATATTTTGTATGTAAAATTGTTCTTCGCCTAATGTTTCAAACTTGAAGTATATGTAATTGTTGTTAAAGGTGATATTTTACACCCAGTAAATATTTAATGTCTACACACGCACACACACACACACACACACACACACACACACACACACATACACACATAGCAGTTACACCTCTTAGTTGAGTGACTGCACCTCAGAGTTGTCATTACGAGCACATGGATTAAAAAAAAAAAAAAACATAGATGTCTCCCCATCCATCTGTACTGTCCCTGATTTTGTTGCTCAGAGACTGATCAATCTGCATGTAAATCAATGAGGATTAAAGTCAGTCAATAATACAGTAGAGTTTTAAACTTTGTATTGTAAAGGTAATGCATGCTGACACCCTGTGGGTGGGCGTGTACTGCAGAGTGACTGGAGGAATGGGCAGCGTGCTGCAGACTGACTGGAGAAAGAGCAAGACTGAGTGATAGAGACAAAGAGGCAGGTAGGCAGACAGACTGAGTAACTCAGTAGATAAGTGATGAGTGCTTCCCTCATGAAAGCTTGAAGAGAACTCAGTCTGAAATGATCAAGAACACTGCTCTACTAAATCAACCCAAAAAACTTCCAGCTAAGCATTTACTGCACCCCCATACCTCCTGAATGTGTAACCCATAAAACGTCCTGCTAAGCATCTACTGTACCCCCATACCACCTGAATGCTTAACCCAAAAACTTCCTGCTAAGCATCTATTGCACCCTCATACCTCCTGAATGTTTAATCCACAAACCTCCAGCTAAGCATCTACTGCACTCTCATACCTCCTGAATGTGTATATTACCTCCACAGTCACACAACTTGGAAATGACAAATTCCACCCCACCCCACGGCATGAAAGTGCACATCAGTTGCATACATACAGAGATCTCACTGCGCCCAAGTATGTGGGCTATAATCTGCAGTTAAATGTGATTTTAGTTATTTGAGTTTGGGCATGCAGAACCCAGACAACTAGTCAATGGTGACCTAGGGGGCAACTGTGATGGGCAGGATGAAGTGATGCCTGAAGGAGGTTAGGCAGGATGCAAGGATAACAGCTTATGTGATAAAGGATGTCGGGAGCTGCTATGACGCTTCTCTACATTTCATTTGAGGCTGCAGATGTCACATGGAGAAACGTGCTTTCTACTGTCTGTATTCTCTGTCCAGACACACAGTTGCATCATGGACCATCGGAGAGAGACCACCTGTAGTCAGAGACAGTGGCTATACAAACACCTGCACTAGGGACCTAAATCTACACCAACAAATAAACAGGATTCAGTGGAGGAATAGTTTCCTAACTCAGTTTAATCTCAGCCTATGGAATATGTTTGCAGTGCATGTAAGGCAAAGTACTACTTGGTCAACCTTTAAGGCTAGTCTTGATGAATAGATGGGTGAACCCAAATTTACATCCAGATTACGGCCCTGCTTCACTGGGAGGTGGGCACTTGTAAGTGCAGGCAAGAACATTCAAAATGTCTACTTAGAGGTGTATCTGGCTACGTACCGTCTTTTTCCTTTGATCACTTGCCTGGTATTTTCCTATGTGAGTGGCTTTAACATTTACATATGTTTTTGGGAAAAGTTTCAAGCACTCTACCACAAATAGTAATGATATATTCACAGGTACAGATATGCTGATATGGTCCAGACATCCCAATTAGTTTAAATAAAAGTATACTAAAGGGTAATGATTCTGAATTGAACCATTGTGAAACTCCATTAGGGGACCTGGCTAGTGGTGGGTAAGTGACTATTTGGGACAGATGATCTTCAACGTGCTTCTATTTTTTTTTCTTAGTTCTTGGAACTTGTCTCTTAACGGTGAAGTGCACATTCTTAAAGCAATAATTCACGGCCAGGAAATGGGTGTCAGACACGGAGGGAAAAACACTTAGAAAAACAAAACATGATTAGAAATATCCTCAGCTGAGAGCAGATAATAAGGTGGGTCAGTACGGCAAGCTTGTACTAAGGGGTCTGTGTAATGATGGAACAGCACTAGCCTTTGCTCTCCTGGATGGACATGAAGAGTATCAAGGTGATACTGACCAGTGATTATCTCACAAGTCTGACAGCAGGTCACCACTAGTTCAAGACCAGTATCTTTCAATATACCAACTACACCATTATAAAAACAGTAGGTACTAGCAGATCTGAATGAGCCATGCATTAACAGTAGGCAGCACTCTGCATATCTGATTTTGCTGGATGATTATGATAGAATAATCTACAAACAATAATCCTTGGTCTGAATTTCATACTGTGACTTCCTCTTATCCTTCCTACATGGTGAATTACTGGGCTAAATACCTCATAGCCTTGGGAGCCTATAAATACCCTTGATGTCTTCTACCATGGAAGGTAACAAATCAGTAGTACACAGCTGAGAAAATTGTAACTGCTCAATGTCATTGTCCAATGACCATAAAATGTGCACATGTGGTTATCTCTGACACAACAATTCTGAACTATATATCTATCTATCTATGCATTCTTTACTGACTAGGTTAGTCCCACTAGGCTAATGGCCTACTTTCAGGGTAGACCCGAGGTGATATTTCTACTACTAGAGGGAAATTTGGCCAGGATATTATGCAACTTCTCCTACTCTTTTTGATAGGTGCTACATGGATTTTTTAAGAACAGTTTTATTAATTTAACATATTTACAATAGTAAAAGGAAGAAATTCAACATCACATGTTGTTATACAATGCTAAAAATACACTGAATCATCAAGATAATCTTATACAATTAACACACTAAGACTCTTGGTATTTCAATAGCAACATTTCAAGGTTATCCCAACCACTAAGAGTCTTAGTATGATTTATAGATCTTATTCTGATCACTTCTTTTTTCAGTTTACATAGATTACTGTTGTTACATTTAAAAATTCTTTGAACGTAGAAAATTAGTTTGATTTCCAGTGTTTTTGTAATAACTTCTCTATCAACTGCCAAAATTGTTCAAAACATGTTTTTGCTCTTTGGCTTTTACAGATACAGGAAGTGGAACATTCATTAGTATTACTGATCTAGTTAAAGAACAATTATCAGACCATAACCCCTTAAAAACATACTTATCTCTTTCCAATATATATCTAATTTTTTTACAATCCATAATACTTATGTATCCAATCAGCTTTTATATCTCTGCTACATTTCCAACAAACTGAAGTAGTTTTACTAAACTCAGATATTTTATAGAGTAACAAACATCCTATGTATATATTTCCACATAAAAACTTTCCAGTATAAACTTGAAGAAGTTTGAGTAACTGATTTAAGTAGCAAAGTTTTATTCTATATAGTCACTCAATCCACTAATATCTAAAAAGTTCCAGAATTTTGTATTAAAACTATTATTATTATTTACTGTGCAATTAACTTATATAACTTGGCTAAGCTTCCTTTATAGGTCAATTTGCCTTCGATAACAGCATTCATATATTCATATAATAGGGAAGAGTATTCTGTTCCTTTTCACTCATATTACCTACAAATTCATTTAATTTCTTACTGATGGATAATATTAACTGCTTAGCAAATTCATCCAACTTATATTATTTTATTAAATATTCTGGGGACTTAGCTTTTCCTTTTCAAAACAATCAGACCATAATACTAATCCATTCCTTGTTAGTAAATTCATTTTAGCATTGTTCTGAGTTTCCTTAAACCTAGAGGTATATACAGTGGGAAGCCACAAACATTTCCATTTTGATATTAATGGAATTTTAAAAATATATTTCTTAACTGTTTTAAGAATTGATTTCATATATACAGAGATTAAAGATTGAAAAAAAATTCCTTCTAAGGTAATCTTGTTAACTAGATGAAAGGATTATTACATATTTAACATATTTAATAAACTTATAAGAATTTAACAAAACCTGGTCCTGAATGGTTTTCCATTGACTAGTATAAGTTGAGTCTATCCAGAGTTTAACAGAATTCAAATTTGCAACAATAGAATAAGATTCCACATATGGGAAGCTAAAGCTACCACACTCCCATAATCTTATGTGATTCCATGCGGAATATTTTACTTCCACCTGAGCTAACTCTAGGCAGAATGGATCTCAAGTTTAATCTCTCATTTGAATGGTGACACACAAAGTGCAGCATTCCCTAATGCTGCACTACAGTTTCAGTAATCCAGTCACCTCCAGTGGAATAGAACCCACAGCCTTCTGGTCTTTCAGCACAAAAAGGCAAATGTGATACCTGCTGTGCCACCAAAACTACCGTTTTTGTACTTAGGTTCATAGGTAGGTACTAGGCTA
Organism: Protopterus annectens; assembly: GCF_019279795.1. NCBI lineage: Eukaryota > Metazoa > Chordata > Ceratodontiformes > Protopteridae > Protopterus > Protopterus annectens. Next base: position 601,883,538 of record NC_056734.1, on the reverse strand, counting down.
TCTGCCCGAGGGCATTTATAAGCCTAGCCAGAGTGTGTCAGCTTTCGCCACCCCATTGATTAATTAACTCAGCCTCTGTCAAGAAGAGCCAATGAAGTGATCCCAGGGGTGTATTTTCTGTTACCCATCCACTCGTCAAGGTTTCTCTTGAAGAGTGTTAGTGAGGGGCTCTGCCTAATGTAGTTACGAATCTTGTTCCAAAGCATGGGGAGTCTTTTTGGCATCTGTTTTAAATTCCTACATGTTAAGCACATGGAAAATTATGCCTACAGCCAAGATCAGATTTTTTTTGAAAAGCAGACTAGATTCTCTTTCAATGACAGAAATACAAAGTTGGAGGCATCTTCAGTGTGGAATAAAATCTTTCTGTTACAATGGCACAGACTTAAGACTGTGATAACATTGAATGGTAACAGAATATGAGTTGGAGATTTGGATGTTTTTAGGCACTCATGAATTCAAACTGAGAACACTAAATTCAGTCTGGATATGTAACTGAATATTTTACAATTATTCTTTCTGCACATCTAATTTTAACAATCTATAAAGTTAAATCATGCAAATTCTGTATTATTTTAGAACAAGAGTATTGCCTTTAAAATGGCATACAATGTCATAGGATAGTATGACAGCTGTGCAACTGCATAAAACATTTACTCAGTTTATTCAGAGGAGAATTAGTCTACCATGAAAATACCCTCATCTCATTTTTGTCACATTACTGTCATGTTTGACTTTGCACTTGTTACACCTAACACAAACTGCAATAGAAATTAAATGCTACTCACTTTCAGTAAGGTCACACTGTATTGTTGCCTGCCCACAGCTCACCTGACTCACTTAGTGGAAACAACGTGCAGTCATGAGATGGCTTATTTACTGTTAGGTGAGTGCACAAAATGAATACAGTTCCAGTATTTGCCTGTTCCATAAGCCTCCATAAATCTGTGTTTTGACAACAAAGTATAGCACACCTGTTAGAAAACAGCATGTCTCAATGAGCACTTTGCAAGGTCATTTACAGGATACCTTGTAATGCCATTCATCAGCAACACCTTCCCTAAAAAAACGCACTCACACACACCTGCACTAGGTAACTCTGCAAGTATAACATAAAAATGGAAAAGTCAAAGGATTAAAAAACATTTAATTCAAGACTTAAAGCAACAGCAGATAAACTACAGAATCATATGTTCAAAAACCATAGCAGGGCATTTATACACACAATGCAGTTTTCTAACCCTCTTGTTTATTAATGTGTAAACTTAAAAAATGAGTATGGCTACTAAAGAAAGTAACATCATACTGTTTTATAACTGACCTTGAGCAAAGCTTTTAACTGCTTCATCAGTCTTATATTCTGTATACTTTCTCTCATGTGTGTGTTTGTCTTCTTTCTTTTTAGTCCCACTGGGCCACAGTTTAGATTGCATAATTATGATATTGCATAATTATAACAACACACACGTACGTACACACACACACACACACACACACACACACACACACACACACACACACACACACACACAGTCAAACATTATTTGTCCCTTCTACACTTCTCTGTAAGATTGCTTTGGGAAATAATATTCATCTCCTGCCTGCTTTAGTTTGCATGACTATGATAAAGCACATAAACACAGACTCACAAACACCATCTGTCACATCTCTGTAACATCTTTTGCAAATGCTGATCTCTTGACTCCTACATTTGCTCCCTGACCCCATCCCCTAAAGAACAAAGCAGAATGCAGTTAAGAAGAAAGGATAATTACCCCTATACAAAATCTGAACCAAATTTGCAAGAAGTACGATCTCAGAATATGTAACACTGTCATCTTGTTGCATGTTTCAGATTGATCCTGACATTTTGCTCCAACTGTTATGTAAATTGAATGTTCCATTAAAAACCACTGTCATGCTGCTGACTGCCTTCATATGCAGAGATGTGAAAGCGTATGCAAACTTACATGTAGACAATTATTTCAGGAAAAACGTATGCATTTTTCATTTAGCAAAGGAGAACAATTTATGCTACCATAATGAAATGCAAACCTTCACTTCACACATCGCTTCTGTGTTTTTCTGGTCCCATGTAGCAGTTTTAAGCTATAAAGCATACAAACAGAGGGCACTGCCAGGCATTTTTGTTTTCATCTGTCATAATATTACTACCATTCAGTATTTGGAAAGTGTAAGAAACCGTGCCACAAACAGCTTATCCACCGAACCATGCACACTGTGACAGGTCTTTCCAAACAGTACCATATGCAATGCTTATGAACACTAAGAATCCAAGAGTACTAGAAAGTAGAGCATTGTGGTACACCATGGGGTAGGCATACTACAGCATTCATACACTGTAATGGGTATCTAACACTGGGGATTATTAGCAAGAGACTGGAAGAAATGCAGAGAGTAGCCCTCTGTTAATTAAGACACAGTGTGAGGTAGGTATCAGCATGGTTAACTTTCTCCTTGGTGCTCTGTAATTGATTACTGTTGATAAGACGTAGTCTGACAACCATGGAAGCAAGACGATTTTGGCAAGCAAAAATAAGGAGTCCCTGCAAAGCTCAGCATGCAGGATGAGAAAATGTCAGTGTCGTAATGGTTTTAAGGAGCAACAAAAACAAGCAAATTCACAAACGCTTAAGGTTTATTGCTTTAATAAAGATTCTTTTTATTTTCCGGCTCTGGAGCTTATTGTGTATCACAGACCCAGGGTATCACTATTATTATGAGTGTTATAATGGTTACCATATACCTGCCTCCAGCAAGTGAAGGCATACATTATTTGCAAGTATACAAGTGCGCACACACACACAGATGCAGAGTATCTGTTAAACAGTCATTTAAGTGGACAAACTTGCATTGTTCACAAAATGTGTCATTTCATACAGATCTTACAAAGAATATCTTACAAAGAATATCATTCAGTGTCCACAAACCCTGAGCACTAAAAGGACAATATATTTTGCTCATTCTAACATCTGGACTGATACAAAAGAGAATTAGTCCCCTAATTTCTCCAGCATTTAGGCCATTTGCTAATAGAAAATAAAATCTAGCAGTAATCCTGAAGAAAAACTCCTTACCAGTTTTGGTCATCTGTTCACATTAAGCCACATCACACATTTTATAATTTATCAATGCAAATAGACAACTTTAAACACTTTGAGCGTCTAACAATAACTTTTGATGATGCACGATTCAGGATATGTTTACAGACGTGCAACCAGGAAAACTAAAGAAATGTTATTTTATACAACAAGTATAAAAATACAACTTCTCTAGAAAACTAAAATGACATATAACTCAGTACCAAGGTGATAACAGAAAATAACTTCCTATCAAAAGTGTAAGAAAGGAAATGTAGTGAATCCCAAAATTCACTGTAGTGCCATTAAAGCCTTTTTGCTTTGCCCCCCTCCCCCGCCCCCAATCGAATTGTATATACTATCTGCAAATGATAAATCTTGAAATAAGGGAAAATATTCCAAGGTGCTGTAACCTCGGGTAAAGTATATATTACCGATACACACATTCCGTCTCTCTATTTAGAGTTTCACATTTATGGCCCTCAGAATTTCTACGGAAACCCAAGAAAACAGTGTAATGAACATCTGGAGTCAAAAGAAGAAAGATAAAAGCAGCACATATATAAATAACCACAATGCTCTGTTACAGACTATGCATTTCACGTATTAAGACACTGCATTTTCAACAATCTTTTTTTACCAAAACCCCTCATGAATCATGAGGCATTTTACTACACCAAAATTTTGCTTTGTGCTATTGGGTAAGAAAACAGAATTTGGCAATGATCTGAAAAAGCTGTAAGTTTCACACTGCAATCTGGACTTAATGGTTCTACATCTCTCTCCTGAAGCCTTCGCTGCCTGTTGTAAATTCATTCACCATGACTGCAGTCCCTGAAACACAACCAAGAATATATGTAAAATTAAGGGAATTAATTCCAAGGCTAAGCTATCCTGAACTATTTTCCCTACTCCACATGCAGTAATTTTGAAGTTAATTTACATAAGTAGCAAGGGTTGGGGGTTGGAAACCTCTGCAAAAATGCTTTAAAAGTATAACTAATTGCTTTTGTTAGAAGTGTGGTTTAAGTTTAGAAGTATTGCAGCTTACACTGTTAGGTCTCCCACTTCTCAGAGTGAGCCCCTGAGGTCTACACACCTCATGTCTCTAACCTGAAAAAAAAATCTTAAAGAGTACAAATAACTGAAATACAAAATATTCAGAGCATCAATGGCTTACTACAGAATTGAGTCTGTTTTCAGGAAAATGTAATGTCAAATGAATGTAAAGTATATGGATTTTAAAGTCAAAAAGATTTATGTACTGCAACAGGTTTAATGTCTGGGTCTTCATACTGTCTGTATTACAAAATAAAGTTAAGGCTAAAGAGATCCGTAGAACCCTCCAAAGCTTTTTCATATAACAAATACACATAATACAATAAGCAAGTAACAAGGTAGAAGAATCAAATGTGCTTAGCTGAATCACTGTACAAATGAAACACTAAACTGTAATAAAACGAATGATGCAAGAATAAAAAAAAAATAATAAAAGATGAACTAAATAAAGCAAGGAAACAGCACATTGTAGAGTACAGTCATCAGCCCTAGTGTAAGATACTGAAAAAAGCATCAAAGATCATGGCTAAAACAAGCTGAAAGCATAAACTGATTAATACAACCGAGATTCACAGACGAGTGTTAACATCTGGTAGTTTACTGGGGGCAGGGGGGGATTCATTGCTAAGATGACATGCATTATACATTGTTGTTAAAACAAATCCCTGTATCACTTGGCCATTGATTAGCACTGAACTATGTGCAATCTGTCTCTGAATTCTCACCCAAGTCTTTATTCTATATGACTCCTGAACAGGAGTCTGTTTTTGCCCTTAAGGGCCTCTGAAAGCATTCAGAGATATTCCTTCCCTCTGGTCAATAAATACCACACTTGTCACATGACAAGACTATGTATAACAAAATACATACTTAAACTTTAAATAAAATTAAAAATATTTAAATAACAATACTTAGAATCATAATCTTGGTAATTTTTTGTATAATAATCAAAAGGCCTCCCTGGCAATCTTTAAAGCTTAATACCATGCACTTTGTATGGACAACAATTGCTTTTCTGTACAGCACTGTTTTTATTTGAAAACTAAATATATAAACACTAGCAAATATACTTGTTCTATACCTTAAATAAATAGTTATCTTCAGGAGACCAACACAGCAGAAACATCTGAAACCTACTTAAATGAGATTCATGTTGATCGAGCAACATCTTTTTCAGTGAGGGACGACTGATAAACAAATGGCAGGAACAACACAAAAAACGAAGCTATATCAGACACCCAGGGAAAGAAAACAAAACTGGAAAAACACTGGATCGACATCAAGGAAAACCGAGAAAGCAAAATGTTTTTTTAGCGTTGTAAAAATTTAATAGTCACTATTCGTCCAAAGACTTCTTCAGAAACATAAAACACACCCATGAAATAGTTTAAATACAAATGAACATCTAATAGCAAAACAGACGCAATCGGTTTACTAATTAATTAACAACTCCAAATTATAAATTGCACTTTAAAAAAAAAATCATGCTTAAAAATCCAAATCATACTTTATAAATAACAAGTCAAACTTCTACCAGCCAAAAAGCATTTAATGTTAATACTGTCATTCAAGCCTGGTGGGTGATGTGCTGACAAATTTGTCATTCAGTTTCTTTTTTGGCACTTAGTGGCGTGTATAAAAAGGGCATTGTTGGTGTTTTTAACTTTTATTGCATAATTGTATTCTCAAATCCTAATACCTAGTGAACATCCCAACATAAAATGCTGTACATCCAGAAAATAAAGCAACATAAACTACACTTTAAGTATTGCAATCAAATTTACCTGGAACCTTTATGGCAGAAATCAGTATGTTTTAATCTGATATATGGTCCCTCATAAATGAATCTACAACTATTACAACCATTGCACTTAAATGTTCCTGGGTTACTAGAAGAAAAAATCTTCAAAAAATGACCACAAATCCCCTCCAACATTTGTTTAATGTTACCATATTTTTTGTATACAAACTTTGGGGTGTGTCCCCCCCACCACATGGGCTACATCGTTACTGCCCAAAATAATGTTCCAATTTTCTTCCAAAACACTCCTAAATTGGAAATTGTCAATGGTCATCTCTAAATCTTCTCCAAAAATGTGAGAAAATATCCTCTACCTAAAAACAATTCCATAATAAATGTTATTTCACTTTCAAAGTCTAAATCATTACTAGTCATATGTGAAGGCCGAATCATCTGTCAACGAGAAATATTCTTTTTAATATAACTAGGATGGTTGCTTTTAAAATGTATGTAACTGTTCAAAATCATTTCCTTTTGATGAATACAATTATTAAAACTGGATACATTGACATCCCAACTTAACTCAACATCCAAAAAACAAAGTTTTTGGCCGATATCTCCTATAGTAAATTTAAAAAAACTAGTACCTAGGTTTAAATCATTCAAAAACTTGTCAAACTCAAAACCATCTTTCATAAAAAACAAATCATCAACAAACCTACGGTAAAACTTGATATTAGAAAAAAAAAAACACATTTGGATAAAATCTCAAATTCCCACCAAGCAACTACAATACTAGCAAAAGCAGGGGCAACAACCTTTAGTTGTTTGAAATATCAAGAATCAAACAAAGAAATTATTTTTTAATAAAAGATCTAGTAAAGTACTATAAACAAAAATGGACTTGTCCACCGATGTATATTTGTTAAGAAAAAACTCACAAAATCTATCCCCTCGTCTTGTGTGATAGAAAACATAAAACAACAGTATTAGTGCAGTGACAAGTCCATTCCTAATAAAGAAAGACTAGCAAAACAAAAAAGTATCTAGAACCACGAGCAGGGATAAACAGTAGTTATTTAAAAAAATTCAAAGTCCACAACTTTCTTGAAGAGTTGCCTTTTTTTAAAGTAATAGTTGTTTATTCCAAGAGTTTAAAATCCATAATGTAGTTAGAAGTGCTTATTCCACAAGTGTAAAACCACAACATACTTAAAAATAGTTGCAACAGCAGAAGATACTTTCACCAGATAGGCATCATCAGGCAAAGAAACTGAGCAACACATTGTGCTTAGCTTATATAATCAAGGTGTAGTCACATGATCTAATGTGTCTTTGTTGTTGTTGTGTCTTTCAGCTTTTCCCGGTTAGGGGTCGCCACAGTGGAACTCCGGTCCGCTAATGATTGGCAGTAGATTTTTAAGTGCCGAGTTGCCAGCCCTAATGCACAACCTTCAACGGAGGTACGCCCATTCACGCACGTCTCCAGACAGAAGACGCTCTAGCTGAGAATCGAACAGGACAACGTCTTACTGTGGGGCAACAATGCTAGCGCAGCACCACCACAGCAGTAGAGTCACTGTAGTCACATGATAAGATAAAAATAAGTAAAATACACATAAAATTGTATGTATAAAAAAAGTAAGTGACAATAACAGTAAGAAATGCAATAAATAATGAAGGCACTTGTAAAATTTTTGATTTTTAAATTTTAAAACATATAAGATACAGACAAATACGAAAAGTTCAGTGTATTTGAGTATGTAAGTACTTCAAATAAGGCTCAATGGTAAAAAATTCAGGTGAGCATAAAATTTATATGAGAAGCATTACTATTGATATGATCCAAAGATTAAAGTAAATGGGTATAGTGACCTTTCCAAATCAGCCAACAATTATCAGGGTAGTACTACTGCACGTCTGTTTTATTTATAAGAATATATATACATACATACATATGTGTGGCAGATGGGGCTCCCACTGATGCACCCTGTAAATAGAAGTAGCAACGTGCAAACTGATTTATGCTTGTATGTGTCTACAGATACACAAGTGTGTGTGTGTGTGTGTGTGTGTGTGTGTGTGTGTGTGTGTGTGTGTGTGTGTGTGTGTGTTTAAATGCAGACATATACCTACAAACATATAGCAGACTATACAAATACATTTAAGAAAACAACATTTCAAACCAGATTTGGGAAAACGCTATTTACAAACAAAATGCATCAAAACAAAAAATAATCATTACAATATCATTTTTCAAGACCGAACCCAAGCAAATATCATCACAAAGTGTGACAGTACAGAGAAAACAAATACATTTACAAGTTACCTTTAAGAAATAACATGCAACTAATACAACAAAAGAGAAAGTGCAACACCACCTTCACTTCCTTACTGTCTGACACCTATCGACCATCATCTCAGTGTCTATAAAATGAGTCAAGTGGTTATGAGGGCAGTTTTGCGCCCAATATATATCTATATATATATATATAAAATATATATATATATATATATATATATATATATACATATATATATATATCTATATATGTATATATATATATATGTATATACATATATATCTATATATATATATATATCTATATATGTATATATATATATATATATATATATATATATATATATCTCTATATATATATATATATATATCTATATATCTATAGCTATATATATCTATACATATCTATATCTATATATATCTATACATATCTATATATATATATATATATATACACACACACACACACACACACACACACACATATAGGTCTACTGATAATCAACGAATGATCCAAAGATTGACATTAAGAAAGTCAACCACAAAAGGTCGATTTGCAAACTCCGACATGCTACTACTTTGCATGCGCCGAGCAAAAAAATCTTGTTAAAGTTAAGCAGCCTGAAACATCAGTTTTTGCAAGGGGGCTGTGCCCCACCCTGACCTCCTGCTAATTATATATACTATCTCCAAGATCTTGAGGAAAGGGCATATTTTTCTACCCCAAGAACTGTGTGAGCAAAAATCTCAGCGCATGAAAACAAAGTTAAAGAAAAACAGCCCAAAACATTGTTTTTTGTAGGGGGCTGCACCGCACCCCTCCCTCTGATAATTATATATACCGCCTTCGAGATTGCACAAACTTGGGGGAAAGCATATTTCCCTACCCTAAGAATTCTGTGATCTCGTACACCTGTCCATCATCTGTTTATTCGATGAAATTTTATCAGCTGAACAAATATTGACCTAAGGTAGACTTGAAATACTTCAATTGACTCATCTATATATATATATATATATATATAAATATATATATATATATATATATATATATATATATATATATGTATATATACACATACAGATACATGTGTGTGTCTGTGCATGTGTGTGTGTGTGTGTGCGGGTGTCTTAACTCTGATAGAAAGTACACTTGGGCAAAATCTTACCATAATGGTAGATGTCCTTCCGTTCACTGTTGCAGTATTCTTTACAATAGGGATCCCCTGCCAAGGGAGGCCTGACGTCCAGCCAGTATACTAAAGCCTTTAGGTTGCTAATGGTACACTGCATGTCATACGTATGCTCCCTGCATACAGCGTAGGGCATAAAGGTGACATCTGGATGTACCATACTCAGAACAGAACAACCCCAGTAGAAATGCCAGTTCAAGAATAAGAGAGGTACCAGGCATATTCAGAAGGGAAAAGAGCCAGGTGGAGGAGGGGGGGAGCGAATACAGCAACAGTATGCAGAAGGACATCTACCGTTATGGTAAGATTTTACACAGCTGTACTATGTCCTTCCATTTCACTGTTGCTGTATTCTTTACACTAGGGAGAGTGCAAAAGCTCATGAAGAAAGAGGAGGAAGGACCAACAGAACCCTCTAGGAAGCCATTAAGAATGGCTCTAGCAAAAGCAGCTCTAGCTCTGGATATCACATCCAACTTATAGTGCTGGGTAAATGTATGCACAGAAGTCCAGGTAGCTGCTTCAAAAATAGAGTTAGTATCTAAAACCTTGAAAAAAGCAACAGAAGAATCCATAGGCCTAGTAGAATGAGCCTTAACAGAAGAAGGAAGGGTCTCACCATGAAAAGAACAACAAAAAGAAATGGCTTTATATATCCAAGATGAAATACTTTGCTAGTAAAGAGCCAGTCCCAAAGATCTAGGCAGAAACGAAACAAAAAGCTGATCAGATTTGTGAAAACCTTTGGACTTATCCAAATAAAATCTGAGTTCTCTATGTGCATCCAAAATGTGCAAAACCTTCTGACTAGCAGACTGAGGAGAAGGGCATAAAAGGAGGATTAGTATGAAGGGACACCCTGTTCTTATGGAAAACTGAAAAAGTAGGAACAGTCATAAGCATTTGAAGCTCAGACACCTATCTGGCAGAAGTAAGAACCAACAAAACAACAGTCTTTCAATAACAATGCTGCAAGGAAGCTGAAGCTGCAGGCTCAAAAGGAGCTTGGGTCAATTTCTGCAAAACAAAATTAAGGTCCCAGGAAGGAGTGACAGGCTTCCTGGGAGGTCTAATATGAAGGAAGCCTTTAAGAAACTGTTTAGCCTCAAATCTAGAGGCTAAAGGGGGTGCTAGAGGTACACAAGCAGAAATAGCTAACAAGTGGGCCTTAACAGGAGAATATGCCAACCCAGCATTGAGCAATTCACACAGATAAGTGAGAACCAAAGGACATCCACAGAAAGTGGAACCAGATTATGAGAAAGACACCAAAAAGAATACCTTTTCCATTTGGATAAGTAGAATTTCCTAGTAGTGGGTTTCCTGGCCTTCTGCAGGACCCTAAGCATGTCCTCAGAAAAAAGGTGTTCATGTAGAATAAAAATCCTATCACCCACAGTGTCCGTTATGAGTGGACAGGTAGGTTTGGACGAGAGATCCCTTGCCTTGTCTGAACAGATCCACCCTGTGAGGTAGCTTGTGAGGATTGCCATTGGCTAAATGCAGAAGAAGAGGGAACCAAAGCTGCCATGGCCAAAAGGGAGTCACCAGCAAGATTTTGGGAGCATCCTGCCTTATCTTGACAGGACTTTTGGAATGAGAGGAAGAGGGGGGAAGGCACAGAGAAACACCCCCTTCCAGACTAGAGGACATGGGGCTCTGGCACAAAAAAGAGGAAATTGTCTGTTCAGAGGGGAGGCAAAAAGATCAACTTGAGGAGTACACCACTAATGTACAATGAGAAACACATCCTTGTTGAGCATCCATTCGTGGATTGTGATAAGGACTTGCTCGGAGAGTCTGCCACAATGTTCTTACCTGAGGGAATGTAAACTACCTGAAGACTCATTGTTACTGGATAGCTAGCTCCAACATTTGAAGTGCTAACCTGCACAGGAGAGAACACCTCTACCCCCCTTGCTTGTTGACATACCACATCACTGTGGTACAGTCTTGTCAGTACCTTGAGGGGCCCAGAAATGAAAAGGGGACGAAATGCTTGAACAGCCTTCAGAAGAGCAAACATACAGCATGGATTAAGCGCTTTCATCTCTCCACGGAGACTTCATCAGAATCATCTAGTACCCCATTCTAAATCTGTATTTTTGCAGTTTCACTTTATTTTTATGTCAATTAAAGTGTTTCATTATAACATTTTGGATTTAATCTTTGGAACCTTAGTGGAACGGACTTAACATTATGAAATACTTGTGTAAGAAAGCCTTTATATTTGTGGAAGATTGTCCTGGAACTATGCCTTGTGTTTATTTTTTGAGGTGTAAACCTTTTTGGTTATTGGTCTTCTTTTTTGGCGTTGTTCTGATTACAAGGAGTCTCCAATAAAATGAATAACAGTACCCTACTGAATGAACTCATTAGGGTAATACAGAACCATTCGCAAAATAATCTACTTCCTGATTCAGGAGCAGAATTACCATGCACGCAAAGCAGTCCGAGGATAACGGTTGAGGATGAGATGACGTCAGACGCCAGAAATGAACCTAACCGAGCTATGAGGAGAGGACAGCAGTTCCAGGAAAACGCGATGACTAGAGGAGATGAGGCTAGTGGTCGGCAGACCTGGAGAACAGGGAATGAACAAAATGAGACACATAGGAATAACCACTATGCAAACCTGGATTTTAAATCATGGTTGGACAGTTCGTTCAGTAAAGCTGATAAATGGGAAGGGAGAGACCAGCTTGAGAATACGACATACAAGGACAAATGTAAGACATTTAAAACATTGTTGACCAGGCACAAAACTTTAGCAGTTGATAACTGGTACTTCAACAAATGTTTAAATAATAAAATTGTACCTAAGGGACTTAGGATCAATAAGTTCCCAAATAACACTGTTGTTGACACAGAATTTTTTAAAACAATTAGTGATATTCTAAACGAATGTGGATTGGCCATTTTGAAAGATATGATCAAAAACAATGAAAATATAATGGAACATTGTAAAAATGAGATAGAAAGGTTAAATAGAGAGATTAATGCTGATTTGCTTTTTTCTGTTACTGAATATAAGAATGTTTATTTTAGAACATTGCAGGATGTAGACAATATTACTACTAAAAGTTATAATAGGAAAGCCATGAAACTGGAAAGAGATTTGAATGAATATCGACGTGGAATAGCCTACCATTGTGACAACAGGAATATGAAAGGGCAATGGAGGTTTGAGGAAAGGTACAATAACAACAAAGTTGGTGAAATTGGTGGATACAGGAAACAAAATGAACAGAACCACCATAAGTATTATAAAAATGGGTACGAACAATATTATGAGAGAGAGGAGAATCAAAATGGGGAGAACCCTTTAGGGGGAAAAGGACCGAGAAGATACAGAATCAAGCCCAACAGTCATCCTATGCCCAAGTGACGGGCAATTACAATATTCACCAATATGGGAGGAATGGTTACAGATGACAGATATAGGGACAAATTATGGGAAAATAGTGGATGGTGATTCAAATGAACATGGAGTTAATTTGGAAAAGAACAAAGTTACAGTTCATTCACTTAATAATTTTAATATTTTTAATTATACAGATACTAGAATTAACGAGAACTATTTTAAACTATTTACAAAGGGGTTTACATTTGTTCCAGCAAGGAAACCAAGTATTGAGAGGATCATACTTGATGTTAAGATTTTTACTAGAAAATTGAACCTTGTACACATATTTAAAGATGAACCTAAGAATGAAAGGGGGAATATGTTAAAAAAGAGGAATACCTACAACCCTCCCCTACACCACGACATACTAAACTTTGAAAGTTGTGTTGTCAGTATGTTAAGAAAAGAATATAAAAAAGAAAAGAATTTACAGGCGAACTTGACAGTAGAAGAAGGTAAACTGCTTAAAGAATTGAGTGAAAATGAAAAAATTTGGATAATGAAACCTGATAAAGGGGGAGGGGTTCTACTTATGGATCAATGGGATTATACCAATAGAATGTTGGAAATATTAGGTAAAGATAATCGCTATGCTTTGGTTTCAAGGAATGAGGTCAATATCTCATATAAAAAAATAGATCTCATAATAGAAGATAATTTACTACAGGGTCTGATAGATATTAGTTTATATAATTTTTTTAAAAGTTTCTAAACCAGTTATACCAGCCATTTTTGGCATTCCCAAGATACACAAAGCACTTGACAACCCACCCATGACACCTATTGTTTCCTCACAAGGATCAAAAACGCAACCGCTTGCTATATATGTGGATACAAAACTAAAGGAATTTTATGTTAATTATCCACATATAATAGTGGATTCCTGGAATTTTTTTAACAAAATTGAAACAAGTCTATATACAGATAAACAAGTTTTATTACTATAGATGTAAAAGACTTATTCTCAGTTATACCTCATATAGAATGGTTACTGTGGTTTGAAAAAAATGTTAATTGAAATGGGTTTTCTAACAGCTGATGAGTTTAAACTTGTTTTGGAAAGCATGGAGTTGGTGTTGAAATATAATTACATCTTTTTTCAGGGCGACCTATACCACCAAAAGGATGGGGTGGCTATGGGATCAGCTTGTACCCCAACTTATGCAAACATTATTATGTTATACTGGGAAAAACAGTATGTATTTAAGTCCCCGTATTATCAATACATAAAAGGTTATTACCATTTTTTTGATGATATTTTCATCCTGTGGGACGGTCCAGATGAAATCATTGGGGAATTTATGTATTTTATTAACCATAGTACCAGGTTCTTACAATTTACATATGAGATTGGTAAAGAAGAAATACATTATTTAGATGTTAGATTACAAAAAGACCACAGTAATAAGTCCAGTATATATAGAAAGGAATGTTATTCGAATGCATATCTCCATTATGAGAGTGACCACCCTTACAATTTTAAAATGAACATAGTAAAGGGTCAGATGATAAGAATAGCAAGGATGACATCGGACAGAAAAGGGTTTTTGGAAGAAATTGGAAATGTGCAAAGAATGTTCCAAGAAAGACGATACCCAGATGAATTAACTGACCCCATCAAAGAATATGTCATACAGAGATGGGGAACTGTATATGTACCACTACTAATTAATAAGGAAACAATAAGGGAGAAAAAAAGAAATGTTAACAGTGAGAACAGTATGGCACAGTTACCATACTTAACATTGACTTATTACAATGGAATGGGATGGCTAAAGAAATGTATAAATGAAATTTGGGGGATGTTTAGTACTATAGCAACAAGGGTGAGTGTTTTTCAGAACACTAAGATATAGATTCAGAAGAAACAAGAATATGAAAAATATTATAGAGATGAAAAAGAAAACAAATGTAGGGGGAACATGCTTGAAATATGGCACATTCAAGTGTGGGAGATGTACACAATACCCCTTTACAGCAGGGTTAAAAGAAGTTAGGATCCCAAGTTTAGATATGACCTTAAGAGCAAAAAGATATAACAGCTGCTATTCCAAGGGGGTTGTCTACTTGGCATATTGTAAAACCTGCTGGGGGTATTATGTAGGAAAAACTGAACGTCACCTTAAAGCATGAATATATGAACATTTAAGAGACATAAATAAGAAAAATGAAAATAATGCTTTATATAGACATATATTGACATGTAAAGAGGCTGATTTCAAGTTTTGGGTACTCGAGGAGGTTGAACATTTTGAAAGAGGAGGTGACTGGGAAACTAAGTTAGAATTCAGAGAAATGATATGGCAACTCAGGCTGGATGCATGTAGCGGGAAAGGCCTGAATGACCATATTTCTATTACCCCAGCCTTGAAACTATTTGCAGAAGATCCTAAAAGGCATAATATAAAATGTAAATAAGATTTATTTATTAACAAACATGAAAGTGTTAGGACCTCAGTAAGAACACTAGTAAGAATTTTTATTTTTATTTTATTTTATTTTTATTAAGTCTTTTTGACAGAATAGACTATATGTTTTTAAATGTTTTTAACATGTAGATGGTGATATGCACATCTTGAAATACTATGTATATTCTTGCAACATATAAATGCATATTTTTACTATGAAGTTAATAAAAGATTAGAAGGTTTGAAGTGAAACACCCAACATAGTTTTACAAATCAATAATTGGATAATTGAAGCATTAAATGGCCAACCAATGGTAGAGAATGTAAAGATATAAAATGTTTTTAGAATGGGTACTAGATGATTCTGATGAAGTCTCCGTGGAGAGATTAAAGCGCTTAATCTGTGCTGCATTTTTGCTGTTTCATTTTATTTTTATGTCAATTAAAGTGTTTCATTATAACATTTTGGATTTAATCTTTGGAACCTTAGTGGAACGGACTTAACATTACGAAATACTTGTGGAAGAAAGCCTTTATATTTGTGGAAGACAGCCTTTATTGTCCTGGAACTATGCCTTGTGTTTATTATATGTTGATATGTTTCCGCAGGAAGAAGGTGGGGAGATAATCACTAAGACCATCAGGAAGGCATCCTGTCTGATAGTTTTGTTTGGGGAAGTTAACTAGTGTCCAATCTAGAACAGACTGTTTGTGTGGAGTTTTGTTGATTCTAGTGGGTTCTTGGATAAGTTGGGTAAAACTGTAAAGATTAATATGGTTAGTGGGGTTGTTAGAGGTACAGGCTGACCAATCAGTGTTCAGGTCACCTAGTAAGATGGTTTCTTGGGGGAGATTATCTGTGGCCCATTGTAACATTTCTTCAATGATGGGAGAGTTATTACCTGGGGGAATATAACAGCAGAGAATGATGATAGTTTTTGTGTCATTTATGCTTATGGTTGAACCTAAGGTTTCGGCATTTTGAAATTTAGGTATGGGGGTTTGTAGAGGTTTGATGTTGATTGCATTTTTGTAGAGGATAGCAACTCCACCTCCCTTTTTGCCCACTCTATTCAGTCTTAGGATATCAGAAGGAAGCAACTTTGTAGAAGGTAGTAACTTTGATGGCTTGTTAGATGACAGACACCACAGAAGGGTCAGCTGATGGGCACTTATAAAAGAACTTGCAATCATCAAGCACCTTATAAAACCTATCATTTTTATTTTTGAGGGGGAGCAGGTGAATGAGAATCAGGAGCCTGAGTTGCAGTAGAAAGGCATTCAACAAAGTAGGCAGAACAGGAGGAACAGCAGAGGGTCTATAAAAGAGTCCATATGCAGAAGCTCGTAATACTTTTTCTAAATCTCGGACACCTGGGCACAATCCCATTTGAAAAATTCCATTATTCTGTAAATAGTGTCCCCAAAGGAAATTTCCTCAAAAGGGGAATCAGGACTAGTGGACTCCTCTTTCTAAGAACCATAGTCTAAGGGTGAAGAAATCTGGGAACAGTAGGCAAGGGATCCACTTCCTCCTCAGAGGAATCTTGTTCCCTAGGCCTCAGGAGGAGATGACCAAGGGGGTGGGGCTGGAACAGAAACTCCTTCAGGAGGCTAAACAAACCTTAAGTGAAAATCTGTCATTTACTCTGAGGGTTCTTAGGAGCAGGAGAAACATGCTTGTTTTTTTTTTTTTTGTTTCTTCTTTAAGAGGATGTCAGCCTTTTAAAACTTAGAAAGCTCAGACCCTGTACGACACTATATAATGGTAGTCGGTACCTCCTCCCTAATAAAAATCTGAGGAACACCTCTAGGCCCTTCTGTAATAATCAGCAACAGTTCCATTTGAACATTGGAAGCAGACATCTGCAAGGCCTACAGGGATGTGCGTGAAGCCGGATCCATGATGGCCTCCAAAGTGGTCATGGCAGTAGAATCCAACAAAAGAGCCGGGTAATCTTCTGGGCTTTCACTAGCCTCAAGAGAGACATCTGGTGGAGGTGACACAGCTGAAGAATCAGACTTAGCTTTCTTGGCCTTCCTTTTTGCATACTGCAGACCCTTAGAGTGGAAAGTTCCTTCCATAGCATCATTCACAAAAGCTTAAGACATTGATTTTCTAAGTATATGGCCAAAGAGGAAAGCTGACTATGCAGAGTCTTCTTAATGAAAGCCTGGCAAATAGAAAAGCATGTATGCTCGTGGGAATCAACTAGACAAAATAGACACCGCTCCTGATGATCTTTATGGGGAATCTGTCTCCTGCACTGACATTTACACTTTCTGGAAGACATGTACCCCACAAGCAACAAAAAACAAAGGAAAAAAGATGATGGGGCACTTATCTGAAAACGGCTTGGTAAACCAGCAAACTAAACAAGTGTTCGGTCCAACGATCGAAGATGGCATTTGGACTGGTGGCAAATAAGTTCTGAGGATGGTACATCTGGACGTCACCTTTATGCCCTACGCTGTACATGGGGAGCATACGCGTGATGTATGGTGGACCATTAGCAACCTAAAGGCTTTGATATACTGGCTGGACATCATGCTGCCCTTGGCAGGGGATCCCTAATATAAAGAATACTCCAGCAGTGAAATGGAAGGACATCACTGAGTTCTGCAGACCATTTTCAGATTCATTCCAGGTTGACAAACCAAAAAAAAATTCAAAAAACAGTTGTACAATTTTGATATGAGACAATGATATACATATGAAAGAGGATGCTTCCACAGTTTATAACAGAAGAACAACTTGATAAAAGGCAGACTGGCATGCATATGAAGCTGAAAGCTTAACAGTGCTACATAAAGACTGTGTATTGTTAGGAAAAGATGGTAAAACGGGGTAACTGCTGAGAGTTGTGGTTGGTTATGGTGCTGAAAAAAATGCAACATATAAAATAAAAGATGGAGTGGATGTGTCTATGGGACAATGTGGTTTAAGATAGTGAAGGAATGAAGGTTATCCAATTAGTTAGTTTTGTCAAATGGGCAGGCAGGCTAGTGCAATGACCTTTATAAAGGAAAGAGAAGACTGAAATAAAATACAAGAACATTTGCAAGTGAATAAAAATATGGCAATCACTAATGTTTTACATAGCCTCCCTGCACAATGCGTTAATTTTGAAACATTTTTTTTTTATTTTAAGCAATCCTGGGTGATATAAGGGGTAGTGACCCTGACACACTTTTGGAAAGAAGACAGTCAGAATGCCAAATAAAATGTAATGCTAATGAACCACCAGGTATTTTGAATTGTGTTTTTATTTCTGAAGAACTCTAAATATATAGGACAAAAGTGCTAAAAAAGATAATCTTCCAACTGGAGTTACTTATTTTGGAGTAATTTTATTTTTTATTTTTCTATTTAGCATGGGCAGCTTCAGTTTATTTTAATGTTTGACAGTGAACGAAGCCGCGGTGGTACAGTGTTAGCATTGTTGCCTCACAGCAAGAGGTTCTCCTGTTTGATTCTTGGCTGGAGCGCCTTCTGTGAGGAGTCTGAATGTCCTCCCCGTGGTCGAGTGGCCTCCGAAAGACATACGTGAATGGGCGTGCCTTCGCTGAAGGTTGGGCTTCGGGCTGTCAACTCGGCAGCATAAAAAAAATCTACTGCCAATCATTAGTGGACTGAAGTTCCACCGTGGCGACCCCTAGCCGGGAAAAGCCAAAAAGACAAACAACAGTGGCTGAATGACATAAAGAAGGCAACCCTGACTATAGCACCCAGATTACATAACATTGTTTACTTGGAAATTCTAAGAGACAAAATACCAGGAAATGGTCCGGCTGTACTGAAACTGAAACAGACACCTAATTCCTTATCTTATAATCTAAAATAATATAAAAGATAAGCTGTAGTGACACAGGACAGGATGACAGAAAGAGGTCTTGGTTCAGCAACACGAGTCAAGAAGTCTGAAGATAGGAATATTAGATGGAATGCAGCAAACGTCAGAATACGGAGAGTGATAATCTGCACAAAATATGGAAAGCTACAAACTGTACCATGCTAAGGCAGTATGAAAAAACTTTATTACTGCACCATGCTATAGCAGTACGGAAAAATGTCAAGTTACTGCACCATGCTATAGCAGTACGAAAAAATGTCAATTTACTGCACCATGCTATAGCAGTACGAAAAAATGTCGTTACTACACCATGCTATAGCAGTACAAAAAAACGGCAAGTTAATCAGAAAGAATTTGATCATTTTGTAGTCCACACAGACAGCCTCAACAGCACTAAGAGGAATAAGTAATAGAAAGCAAAAGTGTTGAACTAGACAACTATAGACTCAGTCAAAGAATTGAAGTTCTACAGATTTAGTCATCAAACTACAGCAGTTAATTCCTAGGTCTTCCCAGAAACATAGAGGAACAGGAAGCAGTATACACATATATACACATATGTATGTGTGTGTGTGTGTGTGTGTGTGTGTGTGTGTGTGTGTGTGTGTGTGTGTGTGTGTGTGTATATATATATATATATATATATATATATATATATATTTACACATTTTATGGCTACATAATTGTAAGGCACATTTCAATTATTTAAACCCTCAGTAATGTCCAAACAGATCACTTAGTACTCCAATGAACATTCAAAGTACGAAGCAAACAGAGCATGCCTCACTTGTTTAGACAAAATGACTGTAAAAATACTTCTGGCAGAAGGCAAAAATAACCTCCATAAATAATTCAAAATTCCTTATTATTACCTGCAATAATTAGACTAGCCAAACTCAAGGACCTATAAATCAACTCTTTATTTTATTAATTTTCTTTTGAATGTGTTAATTGGGTAGAGCACTGATCCCACTGGATGCATTTCAAGCTCAATCTGGGAAAAACACAATAGGTACAAGACATTATATACAGACAGAATGACTAAATGGAGTATGTACATATATTATACAAACAATGACTATCATAGCTGGCTTGCAGGTATAAAATGCAATAGATAAATGACATTATATACAGAGTGAATGAAAAAATACAACATACACATGCCTTATATATACAGTGACATCAGAGTTGGCATGCTGAAGGAAAAACATGAAAAAGAAATATGGACATGGGAAAGAAAGAGAGATTTGATATGGTGCAATATTTATGCAAAGGAGAAAGCCAAGTTAACTAATAAAGAGGAGGCAGTCCCAAAGATATTCGAAGAGAAATACGGGCAAAGGCATCCAGATATGGAAAATTTCACAATAAAAAAAATTAATATCACAAAGATGTAATGTGGAAAAGAAGAGTAGTAAAGCAGAAGTTATAGAAATAGAAGTTGAGGAGTGCCTGTGAAGTGAAGGATTTAATGTAGAAAGTCTAAGGCAGACTACATCACAGCATGATGGAGTGAGTCCCCAGAATAAGGAAAAGTAAGAAGATCAGGAGACACGTGAAGAAGAAATATGGACATGGGAAAGGAAAAGAGATTTAATATGGTGTAATATTTATGTAAAGGAGAAAGCAAAACTAACCAATACAAACAGAGCAGCACCAAAGATATTTGAAGAGAAATACAGGTAAAGGAATCCGGATATGGAAAATTTTACATTACAGAAAATAAGATGACAAAGAGGAAAAGTAGAAAAAGAGATTAGTAATGGAGAAGTCAAAGAAATAGAAACTGAGCTTATGGAGCAGCTGCAAAGAGAAGGATTCAGTGTAGTAAATCGAATGCAGAAAGCACCACAACAGGATAGAGCAATGGATATCCAAATTAAGTGGAAACTAGTGGAACAGGAAGCAATTTGTCAGGTGCCATATCAAGATATTTTGAAGCCTTCCACAGGAAACCAATATTAACATTCAGTTGAAGCTTGACAACAAGGGAAGGAACAGAAGTTGTGGAAACTCTGATGCA
Organism: Protopterus annectens; assembly: GCF_019279795.1. NCBI lineage: Eukaryota > Metazoa > Chordata > Ceratodontiformes > Protopteridae > Protopterus > Protopterus annectens. The sequence goes on along the minus strand of NC_056734.1, from coordinate 601,862,451 downwards.
GTCAATGTTGAGGAGTGATAGCGAAGTGAGTTCCAATATGACAGAGCAACAGATGGCACAGGATGAAATTGAAGAGAATGTGCCACAGGAAGATGCTATAGAACTTTCTATAGAATGCCCACAGGAAACAAAAACAAGGGATGTGCCCTCAATTTGGAAGAAAATGAGTTAAGTGAAGAGTTGCTTGACTTAAAGGACATGGATTGATATATTAAGATCAATGAGAGAAATAGACTGCAGAAGTTCAATAAAACCCATAAAGTAAGAGGTCTGATAAAACAAATGAATGCAGTAATTAGGACTGTCCATAGAGATCTATGGGATATAACAGAAGTAAACAGGATATATTACTATGCAGCTAAATTAATAACTGATAAAGTACTACCACAGGAACTCAGGGTAGTAAGGGAAAGGAAGGGAAGAGATTGAATACCATCATGGAAGTATCGAATAGAGAAAACCATACAGCAGTTAGACAAGAAGTGCCACTGTTAGAAGAATATAGAAGAGGGAATAGATCAATAAGAATATAAAAGAGGGAATAGATCAATAAAAATACTAAGAAAGATAGATGTGATTAAAGCAATACATAGTTTTAGAACAGACCAGGCAGCCACGGTGGTGCAGCGGTTAGCGTTGTCGCCTCACAGCAAGAGGTTCTCTGGTTCGATCTTCGGCTGGGGTGCCTTCTATGCAGAGTCTGCATGTCCTCCCTGTGGTTGCGTGGGTTTCCTCCAGGTGCTCCGGTTTCCTCCCACATTCCAAAGACATGCTGTAGGTGGATTGGACATGCTAAATTGGCCCTAGATGTGAGTGTGTGTGTGTGTGTGTGTGTGTGTGTGTGTGCCTTCTGTGGAAGGCTGGTCGCCGGGCTGGCAACTTGACACTGTAAAACTCCACTGCCAATCATGAGTGGACAGGTGATCCACTGTGGCGACCCCTAACCAGGAAAAGCCTAAAGAAGAAGAAGAAGAAGACAGTTTTAGAACAGACCAGGTTCTATCATGCACTATTGCAAATAACAAACTAAACATTTCAGCACAGGTGGAAAAACTTAGAAGATACACAGATAAACATAAGGGAAAAGTACAAAATATGCAATTTATTGATGACCCAAAAAACTTTTAAAGAGAATTGGGAAATAAGGTAAAAGGAATTGAAAGACCGCCAAAAAAGTAGACACATTTTGAAGAAGTACCTATGAAGATCCTGTGGAACATACAGATGCTAAATGGCTAGAAGAAGTAAAAGAAAGAATAAGAAGTTTAAACATACAGGAAACGAAATGGGATGAAGTAACAGCCAGAAACATTGAAGCAAAGTTGAGAAAAGCCTCTAACTGGAAAACCCCAGGCCCAGATGCAGTACCTAACTTTTGGTTAAAAGTATTAACATCTTTGCTTGAGGATTTAGCCACAAGTAAGAACTATTTATATGCGCACCCCAAACAGACACCACACTGGCTAATTACCTAAGAGTGAACCTGCAAGCTACCCTAAAAATTATAGACCAATAACTTGCCTTCCGACGACGTATAAACTATACATGGGAACTGATAGTTTATAGTCATTTAGAAGAAAACTCAATTATGGCAGTAGAACAAAAGGGTAATAAAAGAAAGTCATATGGAACAAAGGATCATTTGTTGTTAAATAAAAAGTTATAATGGAGAACTGTAATCTAAGTATGGCATGGACTAACTACAAAAAAGCATTTGATAGTATCCCACATTCATGGATAAATGAGTGCTTAATAATGTATAACACTGATTGACTACATTACAGTAACCATGAAACAATGGCAGACCACTTTGCAATTAAGCCATGATAAAAGGACAGATTATTATCCCAGGGATAAAAAAAAATTCAAGGGGGGATATTCCACAGTGACTCTGTCACCGTTGCTATTCTGCCTTGCCATTACTGTTTACTTAACAGCTTAGGCCATATCTACAATATGGCTCCTAGAAAACAACACAGTCTAATGACATATCTTCTCTTTGTCGATGATTTAAAACTGTATAGGTCATCAAATGAGGAATTGAAAGCACAGCTGCAGGTTGTCAAAACTTTTTCAGATGTTATTAGAATGTAATTTGGTCTTGATAAATGTGCAAAAGCAACCTTTAAAGCAGGAAAACTGCAGCACCAGGAAAACATAAGTTTGGGACAAGAATGTGATATAAAAGAACTTGAGCAAGAGGGAGTGTATAAATACTTGGGAATTGATGAAAGATCAGCAATAAAACATGAACAAATGCAAATAAAACCCAGTAAGGAATACTTTAGAAGACTTAAATTAATCCTGAGAACAGCACTGACATCTAGGAACAAGATCTAAGCTATAAGTCAATTTGCTCTTCCTGTCCTAATGTACAGTTTTGGAGTGACTGACTGGCCCCAAAAAGTGTTGGATAGATTAGATAACACAAGCACTCAGGTCACTCCAAGGCAAGTACAAATATGACTCAGTCATTGTCCATGCTGGTGTGAATGACCTGAGATGTACCTCCCTGGACTACATGAAAAGAGACATAAAGGAGCTCTCTGAGCATGTAGCCCAGGCCGGTATGACCCTGACCTTGAGTAGCATCTTACCCTCACCAAGAATGATGCCACAATATGAAGACAAGATGATCAATTTCAACAATTGGCTTAAGTACTGGTGTCATTCAAAGGGGATCCAATGCCTGTCAGCTTGGGATGATATGCTCGACAAGCCACGATGCTTCGCTAGGGACGGCTTGCACCTGTCACCCCTGGGCTTTCGGATATTGGCAAAGGCTCTTGCTACCCTCATAGTGCCTTTTTAGGCAAGGCTCAAAAGACAAACCCACCTCCATAGGTATCACAAGGGATAAGAAACTAAGAGTAATGCTACTCAACGCCAGAAGTCTAAACCTCAAGATGCAAGCACTCGAAACTCTCCTTAGCATGGAGAACATCGATATCTGTGCAGTAACAGAAACCTGGTTCAGGGCTCCCGAGAGCACCCCAGCACTACCAGGTTATACCTCATACCATGCCTTTCGGCCCCAAAACTTGAACCGAACCACAAAAGGAGGGGGAGTATCGATATTCATCAAAGATACCCACACCTCCAGGTTGGTGGCAAAGCACGAAGCATCAGAGACTATCCATGTGCAACTAACAGTGGGTAAAACTGCCTTCCAGTTTATAGCCTGCTACAGACCACCCTCCCAAAACCAGGAACCCCACTCGGCCTTCCTGAGAACACTGGAAAAATGAAGGTCTCTCCAAACACCATTATATTGGGCGACTTCAACTACCCAAACATAGACTGGGAGCATTACTCTAGCTCCAACACCCTAGCCCAAAGGTTCCTAGAATTTATAAACTCAAATGCTATGGAACAACTTGTTACCACTCCCACAAGAGGGGAAAACATACTGGACCTGATCATCACCAACATGGGGACTCTATGCTCCAGACCAGAAGTGTATCCCCTCACTGGTAAGATCAGACCATAAACTAATCTCACTGGATATTCACATCCCGACCCCACCCCCTGCCCAGAAAACCACAGTGAAAAACTTCTCTAAAGCAAATTTTACACTCCTCAAAACTGAGGTGGAATCCTTCAAAGCCCCCGGGCCTGTGGAAAATACAGCCCAGACCGCAGAATCCTTTATAAACGCATTCTATGAACACCTTCAGGAATGCATGGATCATCGATCCCAAATAAAACCAAGACCCAATCCTCCAAAGGCAGCCGTCCTGTCTGGTGGACCCCAGCCATAAACAAACTATACAATAGAAGGAGGAAGCTACTAAATGATAAAGCAAAATCCCAAAAAGGGAAGGCATCACTGATCAGTATTAGCAAAAAACTACGGGCACACATAAAATTGTCTAAGGCCAGCTTCGAGAGAAAAATTGCACAGGACACTAAGGATAATCACAAGGCTTTCTTTAGTTATGTTAGGAACCTGGGTGGTAATTCCCAGATATGCTCAGAATTAGTCCAAAATGACAAAAAATACACCGAACCCACAGACATTGCCAACATCCTAGCTGACAGGTTCAGCGCAAACTTCTCCTCCCCTCCCCACCAAAAGGGCAAATATCTATCCCAGCAGAGTGCTGCCCCCCTAACATCTCAGATGCACAGGTAAGAGCCGCCCCCTCTCCAAAGCAAAAAACACAGCATCAATGGGACCAGATGGTGTCCCGGGCTGCGTCCTACATGAACTCAAAGAAGAGCTAAACCCAAACATAAAACTACTGTTCAATCTCAGCCTTACTACAGGATATGTGCCCAAAGAGTGGCGTACAGCAACAGTGATCCCTCTCCATAAAGGTGGTGCCTCAACGGATCCTGGAAACTATCGCCCCATAAGCCTGACTAGCTTGGTCTGCAAAGCTATGGAAAGGATCATCATGGACCTCATAAATAAAGATATTGGGGACCTACAAACACTGGAACATACCCAGTTCGGCTTTGTTAAGGGTAGATCCTGCCTCTTAAACCTGGTTGATTTCTTTGAAACAGTCACCAAGGCCATTGACGAGGGGAAGGTGGTCCACACAGCCTACCTGGACCTCGCAAAAGCCTTCAATACAATACCCCACTCGGGCATTATAGATAAGCTCACCAGCTTAAATATAAACCCCTATGTCACTAGATGGATTGCAAACTGGCTCAAGGACAGAACCCACATGGTTAGAATTGCTGGAGCCATGTCAGACTCCAAACCAGTTACAAGTGGTGTCCCACAAGGCTCAGTCCTGGGACCTCTCTTGTTCGGTATATATTTCTCGGAGGTACAGGCCAACACGGAAGGACTGTGGCTGACCAAGTTCGCAGATGACTGCAAACTGGGTGCCATAATCGACTCTCCAGCCGACACAAGCATCCTCCAAAAGGGCCTCATAGAAACAGACAACTGGTGCCAGAGCCATGGCCTCAAGCTAAATGCCAAAAAGTGTATAGTCATCCCCTTTGGCAAAACAAAGTGCCCACAAATTACCACATAGGTGGAAATCCATTAAGTACAGAAGAAGTAATTAGGGACCTGGGGACCCAAGTTGATAGCAATCTCTCATTTGACAACCACATGGCCAAAGTGGTTAGAAAAACATTTTATATAGCCCACCTAATCATGAAGGGATTCACATCTAGATCAGGGGAGGTCATCATGCCTCTTTACTCATCCCTCATCAGGCCCATAATTGAGTACAATGCCCCTTTTGGGATGCACCTTACCAGACACCTGCAGCAACTGGAAAGACCCCAAAAGTACCTCACCAAGAGGATCAAAGGGCTCAAACAGATGCCATATGCTGCCCGGTTAAAGAAACTCCAGCTCTACTCAGTGGCATACTGCCTGTTCAGAGGAGATCTGTGCCTGACGTATAAAGCCATGTCCAACCCGGAATTAATGGACATGCTGCACCTCAGAAAATCCAAATCCCATCGAGCTACGCTCGAGAGACTTGAACCTCAGCACTGAAATAAATAGGACATGCTGGAGGGACAGATTCATAACCCAGAGGCTCCCTTCACTCTGGAATAAAATCCCAGTCCAGGTTAGGCAGAGTCCCTCATTGACTCTCTTCAAGAGGAATCTTGATGAGTGGATAGGAGATCGTAGGTTTACCCCGGGTATCACTTCTGTGTCACTGTTAGATAGAGGCATAGTATACTAACCTCGAAAAAAGGCATAGCAAAATAAATTTAAAATGGGTGGCGAAAGCCAAACACATTCTGGCTAGGCTTATAAATGCCCTAGGGCAGATAGCCTAGTATGAACCTATGAACCTAAGATATTAAAACAAGAAGGATGCTTCATGCTCACCAAATGATTTATAAAAGTAAGTGTATACCAAGATTATATATTTCCCATTTCGAAGGAGGGATGGGCCTCCTTGAAACTGATTACATGTATAGATCTGCAATCATAGGACTCCACACATATCTACTGACCTCACAAGATCCAAATGTAGTGAAAGTTTTGAAACATGAGAATACATCTAAGATGACGTCTCTGCTTAATTTAGCAGAAGCATATCGATGTCAAGCAGGAATGGAAATCAAACCAGAAGTAGATAAAAACCAGGCAGCAACTGAATGTGTTAAAACAACAAAAGAAAGAATATAAGGTGAAGGACTAGATGAGAAGGCAAGAAATGCGGAAAAAACATAAATATAGTTGCAAGTATAGAAAACTTCTGGAAGAGCCTCATGTTGATCAACAACGAATGCAGGAATGGTTAAGGAGAGGCGAATTCAAACCAAGAAATGAAAGGTTAATATTGGCAGCCCAAAATACTGGGCTACGTACACGCTGGTTTACAATGTCCATTGAATATGTGGGAGAAAAAGACAAATGTAGGTTCTGTAAAACAGAATTCGGAATAGTCACACACCTTGTTGCTGGTTGCAACACATTAATGGCAGAGGGACTGTATACTGAAAGGCATAATAATGTGGCGAGACTGTTGCACTGGGGATTGTGCAAACATTATGGTACTGAAGTGGCTGGAAAACACTGGAAACATGAGACACAAAGCATCATAGAAAATGATGAAGTTTATATCACATGGGATCACCCATTACCAACAGTTCAAAAGATAGATGCTAGAAAACCGGATATAGTGGTCCAAGCAAAGAAGACAAAAGTAGCATTGATCATTGAAATTGCCACACCCGGTGACTATAGTGTCTTGAGTACAGAAACACAACATCATAAAATACCAGGATCTGCAGGCAGAAATAAGAGCAATGTGGAAGAAAGATACTCAGACCATTCCAATAGTAGTAGGAGCAATGTGTCTTATAAAAAAGAATTTACAATCATATTTAGATATGTTACCAATCCATGTAACCCCATGCGAATTGCAGAAGGAGTCATTAATGGGCACATTGAAGGGGCTGCAAAGAGCTACTTTCATGAACTTTAATCATACTTTGACTTAGGGATGGGGTCCATTCCCGTCGTGGTACCAGAAACCCAAATAATGTGCAGAAATTAGAAAAGGAAACACTATCAAAAATGGAATCAGCGCAAGGTATGTAGACAGAAGTTGGGAATACACAGGTTAAGTTATATAACTAGAGGGGTAGCAGCTGTATTTTTCTAGAATCCAGAAATGTGCTTTTATTTGTAAATGGAAATGGGTTAAGAGGAAAGATCTTTAAGAAAAGAAGGGAGAGATTCCTATGGTTTGGGACCAAGGAGTGAGGATGCCTATTTTGGAGGATTTGTAGGAGAGGCCATGAGTGGTTAAGATATCTAAAGTTGTATATTGGTGCATCTCTGGATAGTCTGGAAGCTAGATGGGGGAAGGTATCATTCTTGATCAGTTTAAATAGTTGGGAAGCAAGTAGTAAGTCAGTATCTTGCTTCAAAGGCAGCCAGTTAGTTTTTCAATGGTTTTGTGGTGGTGTTAATTTCTTGGGGAGAGAGTGATAAATTGGTAAATGACATTTTGCATTGAATGGTGGATATATTTCTTTTAGAAGCTGCAGCAATTAGCAGGAGACAATATTCTAGCTGAGCCAGTAAGATACCTTTACTTATGGCATTTCTACAGGGTTTGAATAGAAAAGGTGAGATCCTGTTAGCCCAGAAAAGGAGAGAGTTTTCTTCTTAGCAACTTTGACAATCTTAATGATCACTCATAAAACTCAAAATATAATAAGCAGAACAAATATATTGCAAAGAAAAAAGTACATAGTCCTGAGTCTCAGTACATGGCTTCTAAGGATGCTATAGTGCACAACAGGGCATCTTAAATAAAACACATTTACAGAAACTACAAAATGAGAAAGCATATTAGCCAATCAACTTACAACACAACCAGCTCTATAACTAATCTTACAATAATGAACGTTGGGATTATGCAACAATTAAAATAATTCAGTCCCCAAGGAAACAGAAAATTAGAGTTCAGAATTACTAACACTTCTGATTTCTGTAAATTGTTTACTTTTGTACTGGCTATACTAATTTTGTTTTTTAAGTTACTTTGTGTGAATAAGTTAGGAGGTTAATTTAACTAGAACCCTAAGCCACAGTATCAACTAACACACACCAGCTGTATGCTGTTTAGAAACAGTTATGATTTCCAGTGACCAATACAGACCACCTGTGGACGAGTCCTGCCTTGGTACTTGTCATGGTAATATACAGTCCTGCCTTGGTACGTGTAATGGTAATATTATACAACTATACTGCAAGGAAAGAAATGTTGTGGTAAGTTGCATCATGTAAGGGGCTTAAGTTTATCACTGCAAACTACAGTGCCATGTAAGCTTAATCCAGACCTTTCCCCAGTTAAAAAAAAAAAAAGTTTTGTCTGTCATTGTCAACACTACCACTGCAACTTTCCTCTAAAGTGCTGAACATTTCTTATGGCTGGTAGACTTTAGATCTAGGTTTAATATATTAATAGGAATTACTTGGTATGTAATACTGTAATTGGTGTGTATAGTTTTGGTGGCTACTTTTAAGACTGCATACCTTGTATGGTATGGGTTTCAGCTTTACACATCTGGCTTTTGGGGGTTTACTGTTGTGATTGCGTATCTTGGATACTTTTACAGCTACCAGTACTTCTGAAGTCATGTGGTGTTAATTATGTAAGGGACAAGCATTTCCTGGTTCAGCTCAGGGTTGCAAACCAAAAACAAATTTAAACAACAGTTGTACAATTATGATATGAGACAATGATTACAGCTATAAAAGAGAAAACTACCACAATTTACGACAGAAAAAAGACACTCTGTGGCAATCATACTCAACAGTGCCATACATTGGCATTTGTGTGAATGGATCTGTGTATGGCTGGTTATTGTGATGTGGTACAGAGGCTTTGTCACACTTCTGCACTGGAAGTCAAATGTGACAAATGTGCTACAGAGGCCTGCTACAGTGTAGCATGGTAACCAACAGCCAGTGTGTGTGACATGGCCAAGAAGTTAATTTACTGCAATTAAGAAGTGCTCTTTTACCATGATCTATCTGCCATGTCCTACACCACCACTTAACCCATACGTTTTGGTTGTGGAGTGCAGTATGTCTGCACTACTCTGACATGAACTTGATAGTTCTGGGGGGTTAGGAGTGGGGATGAGCACTATATGTATAGTTTGTGAATTCCTGAACACAACTCTAGTGTGTAAAAATGAGGTTTTCAATGCATCAACTCACAGATGACAGCTACTAAACTTTAAAAATATAATTAAATAAAACAGTGGGGATTCATCCCAGAAGCCCACTGCCACAAGCTGCTGTGGATGAAATGTGAAACAAAGTTGGGAACTTCCTCCAAAATCAGCAGCAGCTGGCAGTTGCATTTTGCAGCGCTAATATATTTACATTTAATTTAGTACTATAATGCTGGCCACTTTATGGGTTCCATCATTTTCTTCAAGTCCTTTAGATGTTTCACGTTTCAGTTTCCCTAACATTAAAGTGGCTGTAAGCTAGGAGTCTGATAACATGAATAATCTCGTCTGCTATCAGCAGAATCACATAGTTCAATGACATAGGAGGTGACAAATGAGAACAGTAACAATGTTCAGCCACCAACCAATGCCAATAGACAGCACACTCGTGTGAAGATTGCTATACTTACATACGACAATCTATACCCATTCAAGATTCACCCTCTGAAATAAAAATTGCATTATGAGTAAACAGCCCATTCTTACACACTGCACAAATATTTACTGCAGTTATTCAGTAAACAGCTAGAGTAAGAAATGACTGCAAGTCGTCTTCAAATTACCAATGAGGGGAAGAGTAACATCAAAATAATTCAGGAAGTTGGTCTGCTTATTCATTTAAAATGTATTAATCTAAATAACTGTCCTACAGTGCACTGATGTAAAGTATACACCAAAACATTAACCATTACAGGCACTAAACAATGAAAAGCATTACACTTGCAGACTTACTTTCCTCAATCAATTCTGTAAGTTGCTAATGCTATTATTTAAAATGGACCACTCATCTAGGACGTTTGCCAAATTACTTTCAGCTTTGTTAATAATTTTTAAGCTAAGAAGTTAAGTGCTATATACTGAGCATTCTGATAAACAGAAAATATTTAACTAAAGGAGACTGCCAAAAAGACTAGCTTTGCATTTAGGTGAATTATAAACTTCTGAATGGCTGTGTGAGACCGTTGGCTTGCAATGTTTTTTAACACAAACAATGTAAATGATGGTATGGAGAGCTGGAATGGATGTCAGGTACAAAGTAGGCCACACCATGCATTTAATACTGTAACTGACAGCACTCAGTACTCTAACCTGTTGTGGGACAAATCTAACAACACAGGAAAACTGTTACAAAAACAATGGGTAATATCAGTCATCTGTTCAAAAACAAAGAAATGGGGCATGGAGGTTTCTGCAGCACTGATATATTGACCCTAATCCTTTCTCTTTCAAAACACTCCCAATCAGTAAAGAAATGTGTGAGTGGATCAATATCTTACACTATCAGGGCAATACAATGACATGTTACTTGTATGTACCAGTGTGCCAAATTTAAATACGTTTCCATTTCATTTCCAACCCCCATGCACACATGCATATCTAACGTGTCCAAGATAACCTACAGAGATGGCATTGTTCTACCCTGCTGCACACAAGGGCACCCTACTTTTTCTAACCCCAAACTACAGCAAACATTTCCTCTGATAGGATGCATGCATAATGCATTCAAATGCTGGACTACATTCACTTAAATACGACATCAGAATGACCCTCACCAAGAACAGAAGGCCTGTAGTAGAGTAAACGTTTCTGCTAGTTGCCAAAAGCTACTCGGACATATCTGATCATGGTACAAGATTTATTGCAAGCCTATTGTAAACACACCGTCTATGTACCTGTTATACAGAAATGGATTATCGCATGGTTAACACAGAGTACAGAACATACTTCTAACTTGGATTCCAGTATATGTAATTATTACGAATAGTCATAAGGTGTCATCATTGCTCTCAAATGTCCTTGATATTGCCTCATATTTTTGTCCTGTTCCTCACTTATTTTTCTGACAAATCACTGAGGATTACAGTCAGTAATACCAGACATTATGGTTTCATGCTTCTTATTGTTCAGAAAATGCATGTTGATATAAAAATGTCTGTTCTGTTAACTTTAAGTGAATTAGAGCAATATTTAAAAATTGTCCCTGATGTTGGGCCTTTGTCCCCCACTATTTTTTTGCCTCATCACTGACTCTTGAGCAAAGACATTGCAGGTTATGAGCTTCATGTGCACCACCGAGTGTCGCATCTTGTTTTAATGCTTAGCTCTGCATTAGCAAGGGAGGATGCTAATTTGTAAGGTTAGGACAGACCGTTATAGTCAAATTTAATACAACTCTGATGCTGAGAAATGATCAGCCACTGGTTCTTGGCTTTAACCACAATGTCTCAGACTACCCTGTTCTATTATTTGCATTGTGCACATTGTTTTGCAAGGATGACATTTAGCCACGTACCTTTACATATCAAAAGGTTGACATTACCTAACATAAACTACAACACATTCACAGCCAAACCTAATTGCTTAATTAACCTACAAATGCACTTATCAGAAAACAGATGGTGAATAAATAATCCCTTATGTAAAAGTGCAGGATCAAGGGCAAATAAAAACATTTCAGAAAGAAATTACAGCTCGCACAACGTATACGTTGTTAGCACCACATATGTGTGTGTGTGTGTGTGTGTGTGTGTGTGTGTGCATAAATATATATATATATGTTCATAATAATACAATGTTCGTGTGTGTGTGTGTGTGTGTGTGCATAAATATATATATATGTTCATAATAATATGATGTTCCGATTTCCAAGGTGGGCAACAGGGAGGTAGTTCTTACTTTCAAATGCAAAAAAAAAAAAAAGTTACAGTAATACAGTTCCAGAGGATTTTCACCTGTTAAACAGGTAGTAGATCTTCACTTATGCAGTTTAAAAGATACTGCTACAAGTGGTTTAGCAAAAGGAAAAAAAAAAAAAAAGAAACGAAAGCAGCAAACCTGATGAACTCCATCCAAATTTAAAGAGATAAAAACAGGAAAAAAATGAAGCAGTTAAAGTATTTTTTCACTGTGTGCAAGTTTAATATTCAGTGTTGCATCAGAATCTAATTGTGCCATTTACTTCTTTCACAGTTTAATAGCATCTGCTAGCATCCTATCAGTTCACCAAATTATTTAAGCCATCACTCATTTTTCACTCTGTCAAAACAAGGCAATTGCATTCTGAGCAGCTGTTTCAAAATACTAGGAAAAGAAGACAAAATATAACTGATAAAGCCCAGTACAACTGACAGCCTGTGCTCTGCATATTCTGTACCTCAGGGTTAAGGCTTGCATTGCCTCACTGCAGTGCAGATTCTGACGGAGGAGAAACGGCTACTTAATAAGTAAATACTAATATCCAACTAAGCAATGGTCCTTTGTCCAAAATGGGTATCTCTCTCCACTTTGCAATACCTAGAAAAAGGCTGAGAAGATTTCTGAAGCATAATACATTCATGCAAATTCACAGAAGGTCACATATAAACTTAAAAAATGTATTCAGAAACAACTGCTAAACTATCTCCTGCAGGAAGAACTCCCATCCCCTACACAACATGGCTTATATCCTTCCCATAGTACTAACATTGCCCTTCTAACCTATATACATACTGTCAATAAAGCAAGAGATTATGGCAAACTAGTGCCCTCCTGATTTCTAGACTTGCCTAAAGCCTTCGACACAGTTTGTCACAGCAAACGTCTACTTCAAATGTCCTCATTAGATCTCTCTCAGCCCCCACTCTTTTATGGCTCAAAAGTGAATTGTCCAATAGGTATCAGTCAGTAAAATGGCACTCCTACCTCTCTCCGTACCTCCAAGTCACCAGCAGTGTACCACAAGGGTCTGTCCTCGGTCCTTTCCTCTTTCACATTCTCAGCAACACCTTCCACACATCCACACAGCAGGCCTCCTTAATACAGTATGCAGATGACTCCACACACATTTGCATACATGACATGGCTTACCTCCAAAAAAATTATTCAGGAAGCTTTAACAGCAACAGAAGCATGGCTTTGCAACTCACAACTCCTGCTCAACATTAAAAAAAAAAAAAAAATGATTTGTTCCCCAAATCCCTGTCCTGTGGGGGGAAAAGTCCTCTATCTTGATAATACAACCAATGAAGTCATTTCTCGTAGAAAATTACAAGGGATGACAATAGATGACTATCTTCAATTTGACCACCATATACAAAATTGCATAAGAAAAACTCATCAAAAACTAGGAGTCCTTTATAGAGCCAAAAACTTTTGCATTGCAATTAAAGCTACACCTGCCACTACATATCCCCTCCCACACTTCTCTGTGGTGCCCCCATCTTTACTAACCTCCAGGCATCACAAAAATCAAAATTTGAACAATGCTATAACAGAGTTGTTAAATTTGCAGCAAATACCTGTTTCAGAACCCGCCACTGTATAGCACACACACAAAAAAGACTAAATTGGTTAGAAATACTCAGTCACCTAATATATACACAGATTCTTAACCACCTATAAAATTATCCAGAATCCATTCTTTTGACCAGCACTAAATATTCTACACAGCTTTATTCCTAGTTTACCATTATGATCTAATGACCAAAAACTCCTGTCTGTCCACCAACCTATCAAATCTACTGGGGGCTGCCTGCACTCAAGCCATGCTGCTAAGGCCTGGAACACCTTATCTCTAGCCATCAAGTTAATACTCTCCCCTCCCATCCTTCAAAACCATTCTGAAACACTTCCTAGCCAAAAGCTGGCTTTGCTCTTGCTCAACAACAGGATAAACTATATCCCTAAATTTGAGCAAACACCTGTTTATACATTACATCTCCTTATTCACTTCCTTACTTGTATCAACACCCCCCCCCCACACACACAGATTTCTCTCTAAATACACCATAAGCCTGCTTTTCTCTCACTTTTATTTAATTCCTGCCTTCCCTTGAAAACTCATTCCTCTTTTTAAAACATTATTCTGCATGATTGTTCCCACAATTCCCATTCTTCTATGTAATTTGCTCCTAACCTTTTTAAAAAATATACCACTTCTTTTTCTTTTATCTCTGTTACTATGCATACATACATGCATACACACACACACACACACACACACACACACACACACACACACACACACACACACACACACAGTGATTTTCATTTTCTAGTAATTGCTTTTTTGGCAGCCACCAAAACTGAACTCAGCAAGACCTTACTATGTCTACGCAATGCAGATCCTCTATCTCAGTAAAAAAAAAAAAAAAAATCCTTTGTTACACCAGTTTGCTCACACCATATTTCTGACAGAGTAGGCTGCAGAGAATTTTTAATGTCTGGCAACCATCACACTTCCAACATCTGTGATCTACCTGAGAAAAAAGTTTTTGGAGTCGGCTTTGGGTATAAAAATACCTATACAAACGCTTCCAAGCAAAAATCCTAAATTTTCTAAACTTTGTTGCATATTTTGGAGCCATACATATATCCTCCCATTACTGCGGTGGTGGTGCTGCGGTAGCGTTGTCGCCTCATAGCAAGACATTGTCCCGTTCGATTCTCAGCTAGAGCATCTTCTGTGTGGAGACATGCGTGAATGGGTGTACCTTCGTTGAAGGTTGTGCATCAGGGCTGGTAACCCAGTACATAAAAATCCACTACCAATCATTAGCGGACCGGAGTTCCGCTGTGGCGACCCCTGACCGGGAAAAGCAGAAAAACACAAACAAACATATATCCTCCCATTATTTTATCTTTGTGAATTGATTATCCAATATCTCTTCCCAATCATTGCTAAGCTCCTCTGATTGATTCTTATAATTATCATGCAGTATTTTATATGTCCTACTAATTATCCCTTTTAACAGCAGCTTCTGTTCTAGACTCAAGTAAAACCTACCAGTGTTTTCACTTAAGATCCAGTAACACTTAAACTTATTGATACACAGATGTTTCACCTGTATTTTTACTTGAAGCCATACTTGAATTTAACGTGTAAATGCAAATGGTATTTTTACTCGAAGCTGCACCTCCAAAACAATAACAGTAAGTAGTTACTGTCATCTACCTATTTTTAATGAAAGTTTATATAACAGCAGTTTGCAGAGAAAGTGTTACAAAATCCACACTGACTATTATAAAATCTGTCTTTACATTATTGATGCTATGGCACAAGTAATGTTGACAGTTTCCTGGTAATGTTACAAAACCCTAAACTACAACAATAATAGCACATAATAAAGTGGTACAGCTTACCCAGCATAACAAAATAAGCACTTCTGGGGAATCTGTGCCATACTACCATTCAGCACTCCCCACCTTGCCACGACCACCACCATCGTCACCAATGAAATGCACTGTGTCATGCTAAGTGACGTGTTGATTACCCACAGATCCCTTGTGTGATTCTGAAAGATGTCAATGCCCTGACAGGCTACACTAACTCAGGCTAGAGTTTTTACCCACACATTTCTATTTCATTCTACATTTCTCCCTGCTGAGTTTTGTTCACAACATAAATGACACCTATTCACACACCATGGCACAACTTCCACAAAAAACTGACAGCTCAGCTTTCAGTGCTAGCACCTTTTACACTTAACGTGCGAGGTCAAACATTAAACTGTCAAACCTACTGTTCCTTTTACAAGCATAGTGATAACAAAACAATGGTAGCCAGCTCAGACATGGGAGCTGTGCATCAAATGTCAAGCAAACAAGGGCATACCCTTGGTAAGGAAAAAGGCATTTAAAGCTAAGAACACAAAGCTGAATGGGCTATGACAGCTTCTTCCCTCTACACAGTATCTTAGTAATAATTAGTCCTTCCTTCATGTTACAATTTTTCTTGAAGGCTCAAAAGTATTGAAACTTTTTTTTTTTTATATTACCTTTTCAAAATGATATCTGAAAATCTCTGGAAATCTACTGCATAGTTGCTATTAATCAAATGAATGTCATAATAAAGCCTTGTGAAGCTAGGATATTGACAAGTCCCTTTATTCTTACATTTTTGTTCAAAATATTTCTTTTGTTATATTCACTTTGCTTACTGTCACAAAAAAAAAAATCTGAACACCATGATGCCTAAAACTTTATTTTAGTCACGTGTACCATCTTTCCACATGCTAGCATTATTTGGTAAAGTCGGCAGGTGTCTCCAGTCTCCATGCAGGATCTTCACTTTGTATACACCAGAGGTTTTACAATCACCTTCACTGTCGATAAGTGGAATAAATGTCTTCATGGTAGTGACCTTGGTCAAGGAACGCAGGTGCGATTTGGCCAAACGTACATTTTTGTATACTTTTTCTGATGCATAACTGTTCAGCGGTAATAAAGATGATGTCTAGGCTGCCTGTCCAGTAACTAAGAGTATGAAGTTCAGACCTCTATGCTGTGACCATATTTTTTGTAAGGTCAGCAAGGTGCTGCCTGTAAACATTTTTGAATTAGGAGTGAGCAAAACAAGCCCACTTTTCAAATTACTTCATCTTTGTCCCATGAACTGTGTTAGTTTTCATTATAGTCCTTAATGGGGACTAAAGCAGGTTCTTAATTCATTTGAAAGTTAAATATTTATAAACCACTTTCTTTACTACATAAAGAAAGTGGCATTTACTGAAGCTTTACATAAAAAAAAGTTTGTTTATGAAGGCATGTAATACATGACTATTAGATTATATAAAGCAAAATAATTTCACAGAAATATTTTTCAATACTGCTAAGTGGGCAAGGGAAAGACGTTACATAAATATGTTGCTTTTTACTGAATAAAATGTAGTACTACTTTTACCCACTTCATAAATAGAGAGTGGCTTTAAAACTCAAAGTTTCTTATCAAGTACAAAGTTCAGTATGAAAACACTGTTAAACGTGTTAAGACCACTGTAGCACCATTCCTTTATAAAGGAGAATGAAGACTGCCAAAATGTCCAAAACAAAAAACTTTTACAGTGGCATACAGATTATATAGATTCAGAAGGCTCTACATCCCCCCCCCCTTTCACTATTTTAAGCACAGCAAATTTGATGGTGCAGGTTTATCTGGAAGGCCAGAGGAAAGTAAAAGTCACCATGACTAACATTTGGTCAGTGAGAGCTAACATCACTAAATTTAGCCAGCTCCAATGAGGCAGTGATGGCAGCTGGAGAGTAAAACTACAAGGATGCAGACCCAAGGAATGCCAATATTTTACAATATTTTTAGGAATTTAGACAATTGGCAAGAAAGTAGCATCAAACCTTCACTGGCAAATTGGCAGCATAACAAATGATCTTCCAGCAAGTGGAAGGGAGGGTAAGTTATCTTTCTTTGTGTATCCAAGAAAAGGAGATTCAAATCAAATTTTTATGCAAGCAGCTGCAAACTTTATTACTTAAAGCAGACAGTCTTGAAATGAAATATATATTCCCTAATTTATGAATCTTTGTGTGACGACCCACCAATGGACCAGTAATCAAGGAGCCTCAATCCTCACCAATGCCACCTGTGGGGAGACATTCACTGGGAGGATAACAGGTACATGCATAGTATTTCCAGATGCAGCTATCTGCATTAAGTGCAAGAACACACAGAGACCACAGTCAGTCTGGGGCTGGTTTCTCCCTCTTCCTCCAGATCCCCAGTAAGTTTCCCCACTGGCACAGCTACAGAGTTGAGATTTTAGCTGAGTGACCATGGCAGGGAGGACAGAAGTGAGTGGTCACTGTCAGCTTGCTCACCCTGGGTGTAGGGAGGTGGTTTAGGCATATCATGTAAGCGACATCTACCGGGAGCATCACGTGTAGCACCCATGAAGCATTATTTATTTTATTTATTTATTTTACATTTGTTGACCGGGTTTGTCCCACTAAGCTGATTAACCCTTTTTCAGTGGAGGCCTGGGGAGAAAAGCTCCACCAGGTTATACAAATGCTCATTTACAGCATACAGTGCACAGCAAAAGAAAAACAATCAATACAAAAACGAGTAAAAGATAGAACAGTGAAAATTAACATCTCAAAAATTGAAAATTTGGCAGTAGGCATAAGGATACAATTATATTTACATCAGCAAAGAATGAAGAGCTTACATAATTCAGAACAGTGTATAAGTAATGTGAGGGAGTGAGATATGAGATCATATGTAGGTGGCAGGAAGTTAGGGTTGGAAGAAAGTTTACGGAAGGCAGACACAGTGGCAAGTCCATTGACTTTGCACGTATTCTTTGGTGGCAGTCTTTTTTTTTGCTCAAGGGACCTAATTTCAAGTGGGAAGCTGTTCCAGGCTATAGAGATTGCAGCCAAATTTAGTTTTGAGTTTGTAGATTAGCAGAAGGCCTTGACTGGAGCTATGGAGAGGCCTACTGGGTGAATACTGGGAGATGAGAGATGAAAGGGTTGGACAGTAGGAAGGTTGGTAAAGGACTAAATGAATGATCAGGGGCTGAGAGAGAAGGAGCAGGTGAGATAATTCAAGCCAGTTTAGGTGTTTCAGTGAGTGAAGCATGAGTCTGCAGAGCATATGCAGCCTTGAGGGCAGGGATTAGAAAAAAGATGGGGGCAAGCATGCACCCCCTTATCAGCAGCACTAGCACAGCTGCAGTGAACCATCCCAAGATTAAGAACTAGAGTAGACTAAAAGGGAGAACTACCATGACTACCAGACTAGCCCACTGCCTACTGCCCAGCATTTACCTTTGCAAGTTCAGTCCTGGTTCCTATTCTAAGGAAGGAAAGAAGAGGCCAAAAGAGAAGGAAGGGGAGCCACAGGGCAGGATCCAGCAGTAAGTGGGAGGCAATTACCAGCAATGCTTTCTGATTATTTTCCCATACTAGTGTAAATTATCCTGCCTGTGCTTACCTTAAACCAGATAAGGTTATACCAACCTGAAGAATGAACTAAGGAGCATCGTGCAAGAACATTATCCTCAATTCATATGTTCCAGAGTACAAAGGATGAACATTATGCTCACTTCATATGTTCTAGAGTACAAAGGATTAGTCCAGATAAAGTCACTTTAGCTAGCAGATCTAGGAGACACTCTCTATGATACCCTCCCTGTGGGCGGAATAAAGATGCCTTGTTGAAGTTTCAAGTAGTCTTTTTCAGTTAAGTAGGAAGATGGACGAGTGTTCTTTTTCTAATTCATGACATCCTAATCCTTATGAGAACTGTGGAGCATTTGCCTTTTTCTCTCTTTGGGAATTGTTGAATCAATATGGTGCAATTTCAGGCTGTTTTATCAATCACAATAAAACTGAAGCCTTCATTATGAACTTTGGGCCATTGGCTAGACACAGGCAGCATTTTCAACATATTAAACATTTGGGGGGCTTTGCTCTTTTGACTTTTGTACTGACAGCTGCAGAGAAAAATTAGAGAAGTAAGTTAGGAGGGAATAATGCCATACTGAATGCTTGAAAGCAGCTAGAGATGCGTTGCAAACAAACAATATTGGCTGGACATTGTTTACTATCACACATTTGAAGCCCACAATGTCAAAATCCATAATCCTGAGACCATAATATTGAAAGACCAAAATGCTTAAGCAATATTGAACCTCTGGTCTAGCACCCCCCTCAAAAAAATGGTGAAACTCATCTATTTTGTTGACTTTACTATAATAAGCCTTTGTGTCATATAGTTCTGCTTAAAGCTGAACTATACAATACTATTTCAATGGAACTTGACTGAATTTTTAATATACTTTACATCATATGATACATGTAATTATGTTCATTCATTTATTCTCCAAAGCCTGCTTTATCCAATCCATGGTTATTAGTGAGTGCATACAGTGGGTGCAATACACATCAACTAATCCTGAACATCACACCAGCAAATTCTAGGATACCTGCATGGCTTTAATCATACGCAACATGTAAACAAGTAACTACATGCAATTTGGAGGATTACCTTTTTTTTTTTTGATGGAAAGGGAAGTGGATGAATCTGGAAAAAGCCTAGAGAGACACAGGGAGGACATACAGAATGCATAAACAAGGCTAAGCTAAGAAAGAACCAAGTGCTGAGGAAAGCAGCAGTGTTAACCTTCCACCACAATGCCCCTCTGTAATTAGATTATAATTTCAAATTAACTGTCATGCTCTATGTGGAAACCCTTCTCAATAGAGCATCTTTTTGGGATGGAAATGTTTTATTTAATACCTTGCACGCTTGAATCAACCTAGTACTTTCTGCTATAGAAACTAAATGTTTTCTCAAGATTGATTTATGGGACATTAATGATTTTTTTAAAAAGGGGATAATATCTGTATTTTTAGTTTTACCCTTAGCTGACCACACCAACAGGCTCACTGTTGCATTGCAGTTTTGCTCAAAGCTGAACAGAAGCATACCTGGCTTTTTATAGTGCCTAGGACTGTCCTCCAAAGTGGCAGTCCGCCTCTGCAGCTCTTGATTTGAAGACCCCCCAAAAAGAATAAATGTCAGCTCAGATACACTGACCATGGCAGTTTAAAGCCAAGCACATGCCCCTTTGCGAGACACTTGCACCCTCTCATTGCTATAGCTTTGCATTGAAAGAGTGAAAAAAAAAGTGTCTGCTGTGCTGGAACAGATTGGCTCTCCAAGCCAGGCAGATACACACCCCTTCCCAGCACCAGCTCTTCAATAGAATATTGAAAAAATGCAAAAAATATACATTTGGTACATTTAAACTGTAGTATACCAATTGCTACAGCTTACCTCATACAAAGCACTAATGTGCTGAATTCAGAAAAGCCAGTACAGAAAGAAGACTGCAGGAACTGCACTTCAGGAATGTGCCCTATATGGGGCGGAGGGGGAGGGAAAAGTGGGTAGACCATAAAAAAAAAAAAGAAGAAAAAAAAAGAAAAAAACACAGATGGAAGCACAAATGGCTGAGTCCCCAGGATGCTCTTAATATCTATAACCAACCCCACCAGAGCAAGTCTTGGGAAGAATATCAGGATGCTGAGAGGCCTGGTTTGGACGTGGGGCACTGGGAACCAAGTTGGTATAAATCAGGTCCAAGGGGACCTAAATAAATAAATAAATGAAATCCATTAAAAAAAGACAAGTAGCTTTCAAGCACTAAATAGTACAGCTCAAACCTACCAAGGAATGGCAAAGAGTGCCAAACAGATGGCAATCTGCTTTTACTTTCATTAGTACAAAATATATTTAACGACAGTCTTTTGGGAGAAAAGGGCAAGCACTCATGCACCACCCCAACACTAGTATGTTCCAATTCTGAAAGGCCACTCAATCAAAAAAAGAGGGTACCTTAAATTCTACAAAACCAAACATCCCTCCTTCTCTGCCACTGTGTGTCCTTAGAGTTCAAACAAATTAGAAGTGAAGGATGCACTTTCCTCCTTTTGAATAAGGTATCCTTTTATTTGAGCCTTATCTTTGTGAATATCATTTTTTTTTTTTTTGCACGGACTCTCAGAAATATTACAGTCTGTAAAAAATCATTTTTAGAATATACAGCAGCAGTTACGAAAATTAAAAAAATAGGTCTTAGAAGTCTAAGTTAAACAATTTTCTGTGTAAATGTGATATATTCTTACTTTCTGTGCAAGTCTCTCTTCCGTCTACTACACCCATGTTCTGAATGTTTTATGGATCACAACTTTCTGTATTTTAACTGACTGACCTTATTTGATCAATGATTATAATAACTGGGACTAAAAAGAAGACTGTGTGTGTGCACTTACAATGGTGTGGAACAGCACAGATGCAACAGAGGGTGAATTGCTCAGAATGGGGCCATCTAAAGCACAGCTATGCAGTTTTGTTTTCCAGTTACTTCAACACAAAGGAAGTTGCAACAAAACAGTGATACTTGATATGGTTAGGAGAGTGGGCAGTTAATTCATTGCAAGTTACGCACTGATGACTCACAACAGGAAAACAGATACACTGGAATAGAAAATCTATGGTGCCCAGACAATATTTCACCCAGGCGATTTACCAATACAGCACTCAAGGTGCAGTTAAGGTAATGGCAAATCAACTCGCTCTTAGCTGCTCCTTTCGCATTTCACAGACCATTTACATTACACGTGAGATGCAGTGACATAAATGTGTTTTTCAGAAGGAATATTTTGTTACTGTAATAAAGCATTAAGGGCGCAATAAAAAACAATTAACCTCCAGCTCATTACCAGTTGCACCTTACTGTGGCACAGTTTACAGTCCATTTACATTTTACAACAATATGGAGCTGCAGTTATATCATGTACAGTAAACAAAGATACAGGTTTTAAACACGTAGAAAGAGAAGTAGATGGTACGTGGCAATGTTCTACTAAACTGTTTTAATCATTATGACGCATCAAGCTATTAAACCTCAGTATCTGACAACCATTTACACAGTAAAGGACAGATGGAGACCATGCAAAGTATTTGGAGAATGGCATACAAGGCTACAGTTTTTCATCAGTCAAAATGCTACCTGCATATTACATCTTAATACCCTTCAAGGCAAGAGGGGAGAAGATAGAGTGTGTGAAATACTCCCAGAACAGCATTCCACACAAAAGTTATTAAATACTGACAAAGATGATATTAAGCTGTTATATACACTGAACTGTTTGACTCATTATGGATCACAGGTTATTACTACGCTAACTGCCCTTTCGAGCCATTTTAAGCCTAGCCAATTATCCCTTGTGAGACTCAAACCCTGCACCTTATGTTTGTAAGGCAACACCTTAACCATTAGGCCCACTCTCCTCTCCTGCAACTATTTACTTATTCCATTATTCCATAATGGAATAAGTAAATAGTTACAAAATGTGGAATAAAACAAAAGGGTTAACTAGTTCTGTCATAACTGAGAGCCTCATCAGAAGATCTTAGATGGACAAACAAAGGACATTTAGTGGAGCAGAGTGACCCACTCCTGAACATGAATGGGGAAATGCGTCTACTTAGAATCACTAGCTGCAAGTCTATAAGGCTTCTGTACTGTTGCGCCAATTCTTTAAGACCCCAGGAGAGCCAAGGCTACTGAAGAACCTGGAGGTGGTGTTTCTTGGACATTCTGAATGACTGTGGGCACAGGGGAATACCCAAGTGTCACATTATACCCTCACAGAACTCAGAACTTACCACTGGATGACTGCAATGTGACTGGGCTATTTGCTGCACAATGTCTGCCTGCAGTAAAGCACCAGTGGCAAAGAAGAACAAATGTACAAACATGTCCCTGTTCCTTCACTGCTGTGATGGTACTTGTATTGCCTCTACAAAGAGATATGCAGGAGGGTAATGCTTATGCTTTATCACTCAGCAGTCATACAGTTTTTTGGCCATCCTCAGAAATCAAAGAAAGGCCATCCATTATCTGGATGTATCTAACATCCGGAGGAGCATGTTGACATGATCCCAGTAAGTCTCCCAGACAGTATTCTATCCTGGGCTATGAACTGTCACAACAAATATACTGTAGAATAGCACTTGTTCTCAGACCTGAGGTGTCTTCCTGAAAAGGAAGTGGGATATATTCTTAAAATACCACACTGCAGTTTAACTAGTCAAACTAGAAGAGTTTCTGAGGGCAGATATTTGAAGGATCTCACTTAATTCCATCAAACTGATATTCCCCCCCTTACTTGGATCGAACTCCAGGAGTCCCAAGCTGCAGGCTCACTGTGCACCTCCAAAATGTCCACTGAGGATATGAGTCATGATCTGTCTCAAAGTATAAGGAGGTGATGGTCTAGCAAGGTGGTACTGCAGAACAGAACAATCAGGGACCATCTGCAAAAATTAAACACCAGGAAAAGATCTCAAAAGTAAATAAATAATAATGCAGAATTAACACTGTTTTCATTAACCAAGTTAGTCCTATGGGGTGAGGCCTATTTTCAGAGGGGGTCTAGGAGTAAAAGGATTCCATTTCATATATAAATTAGCAAGATAACAAAATGACTTCAAGCACTCTAGGCATAAAACAAAGTATTATAAAAGCTAAAAAGAAGTAAAACGAAAAAAAAAAAAATGACTTGGTTATCAATTCGTCACACAACAATGTAAAGTGGCCAGCCCATAAATAACTATTATGCAGTTAACTATGACATTGCTAAGAGGTTTCCTGTCAAGTCATTGAGCTAGATGTTTGAGAGTGCTCCTTGCTCACGTCTTGCTAGCTCACCAGAAATTGTAGCACAGTGCATCAGCTGGGTCTGGGTGTAACAGCACTTCTTTTCTCTTAAGATTCTGGCAACACCCTGGAAAAACAGCAAGTCATTTTTAATGTTTTTCTTTAATTAGTGGTCTTTTTGTATGTTGTGGTGGTGTTGGAGTGAGAATAATAAAGTAGGTGGATATCAGTACAGGGGAGGGAAGCACCAACATGGAGGCATAGGAACCTGCATCTTGCAAAAATGCAAATTATAGTCCATTGGGGTTGTGCTATAAAAACAAACAAACAAAAAAAAGTTTCTTTGAATACGTTTGGAGCGGTCTTTCAGATACTTGGGAAAATAGCTCCATGATGCAGATAAGCTGATCTCATTCATGGATCTGGGACTTAAGGAGACACAAAAGACATGATGACAGTATGTCACTATCAATGTTGTAAGTTAGTAAGTTAAAGCCTCTTAAGAGAGCAAATTGTGTGTGGCTTAATAGGTTGCTGTAATGCTTACTTTCACTGGTTTGTCTCATTATTCTGCACTATCGCCTAGAATATCAGTTTTATAACAACAGTATACCAGCAAGTACCACACACTAAGGAAGGCGCAAGTCACTTAGAGAACATGGCAGAGTAAGTGAAAAAGAAGCTTGTCCTAAATACGGTCATGCAATACCACATCTTTGACAAGCCTTACGGCAACAGTGCTTCAGTGTTTTCTTGAATGTAGGTTCTGTCTCAGTATTTTTAAGATCATTGGGCAGTTTACTACATAGTACTGAACTATGGTGACCAATAGGTTTGTCTCGGTCTCCTAAGCTTGTCTTTGAACCTTTATTTGGTGCAGTGCAGATGACCTAGCTGTCAGATGACCTGGTACCAGGTCACCTGGTTGGACTGAGGTAGACAGTGTTCCTCACATACACGTCTGAACAAGATGACAAGCTGTACACATATTATCTGGTTAGCTAGGGAAATTCAGCTCACTGATTTGAATGCATTACAATGGTGCATGAGGGAGCAACACCAGCAGTTAAGCATACAATTCCATTGTAGAACATGCTAAATATTGTACTGATGCATTTTGGAACATGGCTCTCCCATCACACAGTAGTTGGGGTAAAGGCAGTGACTGTGCTAGAGCTTTTCTTGATTCAAGCCACTTGCATCTTTTCTATGCATGGACATCCATTCTTGATTTGCTTGACTGTACTATACAAGTAGTGACATCATTTGGACAGAGGAAGGAGGACAAGGAGACATGGTGGTGGAATGAGGAAGTACAGGAGAGTATACAGAGGAAGAGGCTGGCGAAGAAGAAGTGGGATTGTCAAAGAGATGAAGAAAGTAGACATGAGTATAAGGAGATGAGGCGCATGGCAAAGAGAGAGGTGGCGAAGGCTAAGGATAAGGCATATAGAGAGTTGTATGAGAGATTGGACACTAAAGAGGGAGAAAAGGACCTGTACCGATTGACTAGACAGGGGGTCAGAGCTGGGAAAGATGTGCAGCAGGTAAGGGTGATAAAGGACAGTGAGGGAAACGTACTCACAAGTGAGGAGAGTGTGTTGAGTAGATGTAAAGAGTACTTTGAAGGGCTGATGAATGAAGAGAATGAGAGAGAGAGAAGGTTGGAGGATGTGGGGATAGTGAAATCAGGAAGTGAAGCAGATTAGCAAGGCGGAAGTAAGGACAGCTATGAAGAAGATGAAGAATGGAAAAGCTGTTGGCCCAGATGACATACCAGTGGAAGCATGGAGGTGCTTAGGAGAAATGGCAGTGAAATTTTTAACCAGATTGTTTAATGACATTTTGGAAAGTCAGAGGATGCCTGAGGAGTGGAGAAAAAGTGTTTTGGTACCTATCTTTAAGAATAAGGGTGATGTGCAGAGCTGCAGTAACTACAGAGGGATTCAATTGATCAGTCACAGCATGAAGTTA
Organism: Protopterus annectens; assembly: GCF_019279795.1. Classification (NCBI taxonomy): domain Eukaryota; kingdom Metazoa; phylum Chordata; order Ceratodontiformes; family Protopteridae; genus Protopterus; species Protopterus annectens. Next base: position 601,836,337 of record NC_056734.1, on the reverse strand, counting down.
TGGGAAAGAGTAGTGGAAGCTAGGTTAAAAAGGGAGGTGATGATTAGTGATCAGCAGTTTGGTTTCATGCCAGGAAAAAGCACTACAGATGCAATATTTGCTCTGAGAGTGTTGTTGGAGAAATACAGAGAAGGTCAGAAGGAGTTGCATTGTGTCTTTGTGGACTTAGAGAAAGCATATGACAGGGTGCCTAGAGAGGAGTTGTGGTATTGTATGAGGAAGTCGGGAGTGGCAGAGAAGTATGTAAGAGTGGTACAGGATATGTACAAGGGTAGTGTGACATTGTGAGGACTGCGGTGGGAGTGACAGATACGTTTAAGGTGGAGGTGGGATTACATCAAGGATCAGCTCTGAGCCCTTTCTGATTTGCAGTGGTGATGGACAGGTTGACAGATGAGATTAGACAGGAGGCCCCGTGGACTATGATGTTTGCAGATGACATTGTGATATGTAGTGAGAGTAGGGACCAGGTTGAGGAGACCCTGGAGAGGTGGAGAAATGCTTTAGAGAGGAGAGGAATGAAGGTCAGCAGGGCTAAAACAGAATATATGTGTGTAAATGAGAGGGAGGGTAGAGGAATGGTGAGGATGCAGGGAGTAGAGTTGGTAAAGGTGGATGAGTTTAAGTACTTGGGCTCAACAGTTCAGAGTAATGGTGAGTGTGGAAGAGAGGTGAAGAAGAGAGTACAGGCAGGATGGAGTGGGTGGAGAAGAGTGTCATGAGTGATTTGTGATAGACGGTAGCAATAAGAGTGAAAGGGAAGGTCTACAAGAGGGTGGTGAGACCAGCTATGTTATATGGGTTGGAGACAGTAGCATTGACGAAAAGGCAGGACTTAGAACTGGATGTGGCAGAGTTAAAGATGTTAAGATTTGCACTGGGTGTGACTAGGATGGACAGGATTAGGAATCAGTGTATTAGAGGGTCAGATCAGGTTGGACAGTTTGGAGACAAAGCAAGAGAGGCGAGATTGTGTTGGTTTGGACATGTGCTGAGGAGGGATGCTGGGTATATTGGGAAAAGGATGTTAAGGATGGAGCGGCCAGGGAACAGGAAAAGAGGAAGGCCTAAGATAAGGTTTATGGATGTGGTGAGAGAGGACATGCAGGTGGTTGGTGTGAAAGAGCATGATGCAGAGGACAGGAAGAAATGGAAACAGATGATCCGCTGTGGCGACCCCTAATGGGAACAGCCAAAAGAAGATGATGACTACACAAGTAGTCTTGGGAATTTTGCTTAAGATTGGTGATTAGGCTAAGGTATTTTTAAACTGACAAATCATCCACATAATTAAGGGAACCAAGAACAGATAGTTGAATATTAGCATGATTTCCCTTTGACATCTTGTTAGAGAGCATGATATTTTGTTTTCATTTCATTTAAAAACAATTTACTTTTGCTAAGTTAGTATCTGAGGGATTTAATGCCTGTCTGTAATGACTGTAAAGTCATCCTGAGTCCATGTTGGCTATGCTGCACCATACGGGCAGGAACATCACCATATTGCATTTACACAGTGTCACAAAAATAAAAGGCCAATATCCATTAATGAACAGTAGTCATCCCTGTACGATTCCCTGAAGAGTGCTGTCTGAAACACACAAAGCCCTTGTGGGTCATGTTACGCCTAGTCAATTTCCCTTCTGGTGCTTGAAATAACCTATCCCATTTGGTGTTAGATTGGTCTTATCCAATACATTCCATGGTTGACAATAACAAATTCCCCTAGTGAAAATAACTGGGATCATGCCATAGATAACTTCAGGGGACAAAGCATTTCAGGAGCTGCCTCTTCCATTAACAGTATAGGTGGCAGTCCTGATGTAAATTTTCTATTACCTATTCACAGATTCAAATTGTATGGCTATGGACAGACACCACAATGACAAGTTTTCAACATATAATGCCACCTGGTGCTCTATCACGTGAGAATCCCAATATCAGAGAAGTGACCATATGTAGTGCTCCAAGATAAACAGCCAGAGGAGAAAATCCATAGAAACTAGAGTCGTACCCAATCCCTTCACCAGCAACATTTGCAAAAAGAAGGTATTTTAAACAGTCCAAGTCAACCTTCAACTTTAATTCTATGCCGTTGTTCATGCCCAGTAACAGAGGCTGTCCAGGAGTTTCCCAAATATGGGTGTGGTGATGGAATACAACAGTCTAGAAGATGATATCCTCTAAAGTGCAGGAGCCAAACTCAACGTGATTGAGCTGACGTGGGTAGACTTTGCCCAATGCTAAACTCTCTATTACAGCAAACTCATCTGGAGTTTCTATTGATCTGGTACTTGAAAAGAAGAAAATGTACTGGCAGTACTTATTATATGCCAATGCACTCCCCTTAGTTAAATCAAATTTAACTGTCAAATGAATTTTTAACACCTTTTCTAGAAACATTAATTTATTGCATACTTGTCTGTATTTCTTATAGTTAAGAGTATTTTCATACATTTATTCATTTAAAATATCTTTATTGGACATATTTGTGTTCTGTGCTTTCTTTCTTTACTTATCAGTGTATTCTGCGGTAACTGGTTGTTTCTTATCACATGCAACTACTTGCTCCTTTTTGAAACCAGAAGTTGGTTCTTCAAGTCTGATGATATCAAGTATACACTGTTGCATAAAAGTGCTTACTTGAGCTGTATTCCTTTGGTGGATTTCATTTTGTCACCCCTGAAGAGGATGTGGCCTGCAACTAAAGGGTGAAGATTGCTGAAAGACAAAAAAAAAAATACAAGCAGGAGCTAGATCTGGAGATTTTAAACTTAGACCCCTGAGACCTTGTAGTGACGTGCACACTTGTATCACTGCATGGACTGCAAACACTTCCCCTATAAAAACACATGAATGCTCCTTGACATGCAGGACACAAGCTACCATCATCAGTTTGGGGAACCACAATGGAAGCCCCTCCCTACAGCAGCTCCTGACTTCTGTATCCTAAAACTTCAGTCCTTTAGTAATGGAGCAGCAGATAAGGACAGTTGGGAGCCCCCACCCCCACCCCACCGGACAGACGCCATCTATCTTCCCTGCCAGCACTGCCAGTCACCTGGAGAGCTACTCAAACCCAGATCACCTTGGCAGTAGTAGTCAGGGCTTTATCCCTATACATCACAGGATAGCATGAATCCCTTTTTCATTGTTTTCAGTTCCTTACAGAAGAATGAACTTAGTTTGGCAGGCTGCTGCAGTAATGCCCTCCCCCAAAATAAACACCCACAGCTGCACATAGTTATTTAGCACATGGTGTTACTGAAACAGTAAAAGAGGTGCAAACTGCAAGTTGTTACACATGAAATCCAATGGCATTAATTACATTTCCAAGCAGATATATTGCAACTAGCTGCTACTAGATTCATATTTTTTTCTTAAAATGCAAATAAAAGGAGGACTAACAGAGGGGAAGGCTACTTTATTAAAAATATATGTACTCCAGGTTTCAGAAAGAATTTGTATGTTTGTAGCCTGTTTTAGAGAAATGGACATGGCAGAAAGCCAGCATAATGCAATGCAAGTACATTTTTATAATAAGGTAAACCACGTACACATCCACCAATCATGCAAACGGCACAGCCAGACAAGCAGCAGAGAGCTTCAAAGAACTATGTATATGACAGACAGCATACAACATACCTTACCCATTTCACAAGAACCAACTACTGCAGAGGCAGCTCATGTTATTTTACAATGAGCCACTTTAATTTTAAATCATAAGTCCCACAGTGCCCTCTGCTGGGCAACTAGCATAATTCCTCATTGCTTCTGTATATGTACTAGCAGCCAAACACATACAACTACAATTTACAAATAGTCACTTCATTGCAAGTCAACATTTACTCTGTGACAGGGATGTGCAAGGAAGGCTGGGTTATTCCTCAAAATTCCACCTGAAAACCCCCAAATGCAAAAAAAAAAAAAAAAAGACAATAGAGAAGCAAACTGGGAAAGTGCTTCAATCTACATGTGTGGAGGAGAACCATAAAATTCAGCACATATGAAATGTACAGAAGCACTGTAAAACATGCCTTAACTTTTACGTCAGTTATTCTCCGTGCAGCTCTGATTTTCTTTCTGTAACTTATACATAGGACAGATTATAGAAATATTCATAGGTTCATGTTCACAGGTGGACAGTAGTCTCTCCTTTGATAATCACATTGCCACAGTGATCAGGAAATCCTTGTACGTGACTCACCTCATCACAAAAGGTTTCTCATCCAGGAAAAAAAGAGGTCATTGTTCCCCTCTACTCATCACTCATTAGACCCATTATAGAGTACAACACCCCTTTTTGTATGTACCTCACAAGACATCTACAACAACTGGAAAGGCCACAGAAATACCTCACAAAGAGGATTACTGGCCTCAAACAGATGCCCTACGCAGACCGTCTCAAAAAACTCCAGCTTTACTCCGTCCAATATCGCCTACTCGGAGGCGATCTCTGCCTAACATACAAAGCTATGTCAAACCCAGAGCTGTTGGACATGCTCCACTTAAAGAAATCTCAATCCCTCTGAGCTACACGCTCTAGGAACCTAAACCTTGTCACCACAATAAACAGAACATGCTGGAGGGATAGATTCCTGTCCCAAAGACTTCCCATACTCTGGAACAGACTACCTTATCTATGTCAAACAGAGCTCCTCATTAGCACTCTTCAAGAAAAATCTTGATGATTGGTTGGATGGGAAATAGGAAATTAACCCCAGGGATCACTTTTGTGGCTCTGCTCGACAGGGGCACAGGAAAATAATTTTCTTGGGTGGCGAAAGGCAGGGTACCTTTTTGGCTAGGCTTATATAGGCCCTAGGGCTAATAGCCTAGTACCTACCTACAAACATAGGTTGGTACTAGGCTAACAGTCCTAGGGCCTATACAAGCCTAGCCATAACAATTCCTTAGTTATTTCTTCCCACAATATTTACTTCCCTGGACCCCTGTCTAGCAGGGCGACTGGCGTGATCCCCGGAGTGAATTTCCTATCTCCCATCCAATCGTCAAGGGTTACAGGATCCAGGGATGCTTACACAGAATAGAACTCTACAGGCCCATTCACTCCTGCCTAGGAATCCTACATAAGCTCAGTCAGTCACAGCAAGAGTCTGGTGGAAGGCAGCAATACAGTTTTGCTGATCTTGCAGGGCAGTCTACCTTATCGCCTGTTAAAAGTGCCACTCTCCCCTGTGGTGGCTCTGCTATAGCTGTCATTTGATGGTTCCCCCTTGGTGCACAGTGCAGTTACACATGGCAGTGCAGGCTCGGTAGACGTGAGGCTTGAAGGGGTAGGCACCTATTGCTCCCACTAGGTGGTATCACGTTGCGAGCCAAAGGCACATACTACACTACCCCCCAGGATGGGCAGGCAAGCAGCAGATGCTCACTTCCATCCTCCCTGCTAGCTCTTACAGACACCAGAGTAGATATTCAAACTTGGGTCACCTACAACATTTCAGGGTTTATTCCTGTACTCCCCAATGTAGACTACAGGAAGAGATCATCTTGAGCTTTACCTCTAAAAGGCTGGCTAGCAGAGAATGATACATTATTCTACACACCACAGGAAGAATGCATCACTGTTCATGCCACAGTAAGAAGATGTAGAAGATCTCAACTAAACATCCTACCAAATCCATCCATCACCTTTCACACCTCGTCTTGTAGAAGACAGCCAGGGAAGAGTCACCTCTGAGTATGGTTTAGGATTTAGGGCAACAGTAGCAAGATCTGTTTTTAGATTTGGTATGGCAGATGGTACCCCAGGTAAGTTACTTTTCTGGAAGTTAGAGGCAGACACTGACTGTCAAGATGTTATATTTGATGCACGGCTCCCCATTACATGTACAACATTTGAAACTGTGGACTCCGACTGCAGCAAAAAAAAAAAAAAAAAAAAAAAGCAATTCCAATAATAAAGCAGTGAAATTTCAAAACTTACTGTTAAGCTGTTACTGTAGCCGGTGGAAGGTTCTTTGCCTCCTTACACCCCCCACCCCCAAGCAAAGGAAGATTGTGCCGTCTTCACACCTGCTGCTTAGCTTCCCCAAATGTTACCTCTTTTAGGGAGAGCTCAAGGACAAACATGAAAATAGAGTCACAAAAGGCTCTCTCTCTCCAACAGTAGTGGTTAAACAGAAGAGACAAAAATATCCCATTCCTCACTAAGTACCAATGAAGGTGTCCGCTGTGCATTTTCATCTGGACTCCTGACGGAGTGAGTGAGAGAATGACGTTTATATATGTTGTGATGGGATTCTGTTCTGAAATCCAGTAGCACAGTTTGAAGTACTCTTGGGGCAAATATCTGATGACCAGATAGAGAGATCTCATTTACTACCTTCTTCATAAAAAGGAAAGGTTGATATAAATGGAAACCATATTCTTATGGAAGATTTGCAACTTCAATTCTTCTAGATGCCATAGCCACCAAAACCAGCATCTTTAAGAACTCAAGACTGGCGGCAGCTGGTTCAAAAGAAGCCAAGGTTAACTTTTCTAGCAGCAAAGATCCCATGGTCGTATGATTTCCCTTCTTGGTAATCTAAGAAACTTTACCGAGGGTCCAGAGTAAGGTGAGCTGAAAGAGTAGAGATATGGACCTTCAAGTAAGCACAAGACAGGCGAGCCTTGTAAAGGCTGACATGTAATTCAGTAATAGTGACACTAGTTGTGTTAAGATATTACTTCCTGGAAAGGTATAAACATAGAATTTCTTCCATTGTGCTAGTTATGACTCCCTTAGGTTTGGGTTTCCTAGTCTCCCCCCTCAAGTTAGTGACCATTGAAAATCTGCACCTAGATGGAGCAAGCATTAAATACTCTAAGTTGTTAGGCTTCATGCAGTCATGGCAGGGTCCCTAAGGGACCCCTATTTTGGGGTCAGGGAAGTCCACATGCTGTGGCAACAGAATTTCATTCCCTCTTTTGTTAGGCTCAGCAGAAGGGAGAAAGTGCTGTCTAGGCCAAAGAGAGGCAACCCCAGTACAATCTTCTGCATTACCCTGGGATCAGGAGTATGGAGGGAAACACATGCACCTTTATGAAGGAAGTCTCTATTTTCCAAGCTGCTATTCTGCAACGCAACCTTCTGCTTGTCCATTTCCTATGCAAGAAGGTCTAAACACCACTCAGCTGTTTGCAAGATACAAGGTGGCTTCCCCTTTTACCATCCATTTGTGCGGGAGCATCTGGGATCTGCTCAACCCCTCAGCTAGGACCTTTTCTTGAAAGGCTATGTAGATCACCCAGGAGGTCAGATCCAATTCTTGGGCTATATCTTGTGCTTGCAAAGCATTGTATGTAGACAGAATTGAGTACATCATTAATGTACCACATAACTGAATAAAATAGTAACAATACCTCTCAACCTTCATGCATTAAAAAATATATAGATTGACTTTTAAAAATCATAACTGAAGGTCAGAAAAACCTTTTCCCATTTTTGCACAATAGAAAGTTGTTATATACTAGACCTCGAATAGTTTCCAGTAGTGAATCTTTGTATATGTTTAGTTTAGGTAGCCAATAAAGTGGTTTTCTCCCATAAACTGCACTACATGAAAAGAGACATGGAAGAGCTCTCTGATCATGCAGCCCAGGCTGGTATGACCCTGACCCTGAGTAGCATCCTGCCCTCACCAAGAATGATACCTCAGTATAAAGAAAAAAATATCAATTTCAACAATTAACTAAGCTTCTGGTGTCATTCAAAGGGGATCCAGTGTCTGGCAGCCTGGGACGACATGCTCGACAAGCCGAGTTGCTTCGCAAGAGATGGCTTGCACCTCTCACACCTAGGCTTTCGAATACTGGCCAAGACTCTTGCTGCCCCCATAGTGCCTTTTTTAGGCAAGGCTCAAAAGTCAAACCCAGCTCTGTAAACAGCACAATAAACAAAAAACTGAGGGTTATGCTACTCAACGCCAGGAGTTTAAATCTCAAAATGCACACGCTCGAAACACTCCTCAGTATGAAGAACGTCAACATCTGTGCAGTAACTGAAACCTGGTTCAAGGCTCCAGAGAGCACCCCAGCACTACCGGGCTACAACTCGTACCACACCTTTCGGCCATAGAACACAGACAGAAACACAAAAGGAGGGGGTGTATCCATATTCATCAAGGATACCTACACCTCTAGGTTAGTGGCGCAGCATGATACCTCTGAGATCATCCATGTGCAACTAACATCGGGCAAATCTGCAATGCAAATTGTGGCCTGCTACAGATCACCCTCCATGACCCAGGACTACCACTCCACCTTTCTGGAGACACTGGAAAACATGAAGGTCCTTCGAACAGCCTGACATTGGGTGATTTCAATTACCCTACCATTCACTGGGAAAACTACTCGAGTACAAATTCCCAGGCCCAGCGCTTCCTATAATTCATCAACTCAAACGCCCTGGATCAGCTGGTAAACTCCCCTACCAGAGGTGAAAACATATTGGACCTGGTCATCACCAACATGGGCGACAGGTGTTCCACACCGGAGGTCAACCTGTCACTGGTTAGATCAGACCATAAACTAATCAGTCAGGATGTCCACACCCCACCACCACTCCCAGCTAAGGAAACCACAGTAAAGAAACTTTTCTAAAGCAAACTTCACCTTACTTAAGACAGGGGTGGTAAGTTTCACAGCCCCCACGCTAAATGATAATGCTACCCAAGATGCAGAAACTTTTACAAATGCACTCTATGAGCACCTACAAGGATGCATGGATCGTGCCATCCCTAGCAAAACCAAGGCTCACTCCGCTAAGAGAAGGAAACCAGTTTGGTGGACCCCTGCAATAAAAAGGCTATACAATAGAAGGAGGAAACTAGTTCAGAAAAAAAGCAAATCCCAAGAAGGAAAGACATCCCTGATCAGTATCAGTAAGAAACTAAGGTCCCTCATAAAATCCTCCAAGGCTAACTCTGAAAGAAAAACAGCCAAGGATTCAAAAGATAACCACAAAGCCTTCTTTAGCTATGTTAAGAATCTAAGTGGCAACTTGCAGATCTGCACTGAACTAGTGCAAAATAGCACAAAATATACTGAACCTACTGATATTGCCAACATCCTGGCAGATAGATTCAGTGCAAACATCACCCCCCTCTCATCTCCAAAAGTGTAGTGTCCCAAAAATCACAGAAGCACAGGTGAAAACAGCCCTTTCAAAAGCCAAAAACACTGCATCAGTGGGACCAGATGGTGTCCCAGGCTGCGTCTTGCATAAACTACAGAACGAACTAACCCCCTACCTAAACGCTGTTCAACCTCAGCCTCTCCACAGGATACGTGCCCATAAAATGGCGCACAGCAACAGTTATTCCTCTCCACAAAGGAGGGGCCACAACTGACCCTGGTAACTATCACCCCATAAGCCTGACTAGCCTGGTCTGCAAGGCTATGGAGCACATCATCATGGAGCTCGTTAACAAAGACATTGGGAACCTCCAACACTTGACTCAACCCAGTTCAGCTTTGTTAAGGGCAGATCATGTCTACTAAACTTGGTTGACTTCTTCGAGATAGTCACCAAGGCCATAGACGAGGGAAAGGTGGAGCACACAGCCTACCTTGACCTCGCCAAGGCTTTCAACACTATTCCCCACTCGGGTATTACAGAAAAACTTACCAGCCTGAACATAAACCCTTACGTCATGAGATGGATTGCCAAATGGCTTACAGACAGAACTCACACTGTACGAATAGCGGGCTCCAGGTCCGACTCTAAACCAGTCACAAGTGGTGTCCCGCAAGGCTCGGTCCTGGGACCCCAACATTCTGAGGCCTAAAATGTGAACATTTTTCTGTGATGACAACACTTAAAGCACTTGAGTTGTGAAGAAGTTAAGCTAGGATCACTACTGCAAAATAATCCCGTTGGGATTTCAGCCACAAGCAAGGTCTGATTTCCAGCATAATCTCTACATCTTTTGCAACCTCACCACTACCTGGGGTCCTACTGCTTCCTAATGATGGCATAATGTTCCCGGTATACAAGAGGGATATCAACTTTTGCCAACTTTGGTTCTCCCTTGCCAAAGAACTCCAGTTAATGCAGTCTCTAGGCTGTCCCTTGTGCAGGTCTCCAGGATAACACAGAATCTTTCCCCGACCTGATCTCCTTGGCCCAAGTCTTTTGGAAATAGTTTGCTTACTGGTTTACCTTATTTACCCTCTGCAAAGGCTACCAATAGCTGGCTGGTCTCATCTGTTTTGGAAGTTGGGCCTGTGGAGGTATAATCTTAATTCTCTTCCTCCTGTTGGGGGTGTGGGGTGGAATGAGCACAGAGAGATGAATAGCTTGGTTTAAAGAAATTTCAGATACTACCGTAGGCACAAAGGAGAAATCATTTCTCAGGGTGACGTGTGAAAGACTTACAAGCTCCTTAAACATAAGGGCTTAAAATTCCTAAACACACCTGGCTGATGTGGGGGCTAAAAGCAGGATTGTTTTCAACATCAATAGATTAACAGGGGCCAAACCTGCTGGTTCACAGGGTGGCTGAGTAAATTTTTCAAGTACAAAATTCAGGTCCCAGGAGGGGGCAGGTTCCCTTCTGAGAAGCCTGGGGCATATTATCCCCTGCAGAAACTGTTTCAAGTAGGGGTGTGAATAAATATGAGTCAGGCTTAGATGACAGAAGCATGAATCTTAATAATAAGAGTCCTTGTCTGAACAGATGAGATGTAGTCAACTATCTGCTATATACTTAATTGTGGAGAAAGACAAAATAACAATGGACTGGCGACTTTCTAGTATTTGGTTTTCTAGCCTCCATAAGAATTAAGACATCTTGGGAATAAGTTAGAGTGGAAGGATTCAAAGTTTAATCTTCAAGCTGTTAGCTAGAGAGTCTTCATTGTGGGATGTATGACAGATCCCCTTGTTTTGGGTGAGTATGTCCACAATTAGTGCAGGTGGTTTGGTTTTCCCCTGACTGAGAGTCAGCAGAAGAGAGAACCAATGGGCCAGAAGGGAGCAATTGGAATAATTTTAGGCCTGTCTGACCCCACCTTTTAGAAGTACCCTGGGGATAGGGGGTATTGGTGGAAAGATATAGAGGAACAGGTCTATCCATCTGAAGGGGAAGGCATCCACTCTCCATGACCCTGTCTGATGGGTTCTCAATCAGAATTTGATTAACTGTCTGATCTGAAGTAGGATATTCATTTGTCTGCAACCTGTGGGTTATGGATCCGATATCGGATCCGAACCGGCATAGTTTCCAGCTATGGATCCAAGCTCTCAGCTCCTCCCCTCACCCATAATGCCCTGCTCTACCCTCATGACCCCAGATCTTGTTTGCCGCGCTGGTAACTGGATGTGGTTTCTTTAGCTCTCAGCTAAGTGGTATTTTCTTATATAGAAATTGAAATTTTTTGCTTTCTTTAAACTTTTTTGTGTGAAAGTTGTAGGTTCCCTTTGTGTATTGACTGTTTTTAGTTTAAATTTATTTACAGTAGTATTTTTTCCCTCCCCTCGCTGGTACGTAGAGTGTGTGTGAGGCCTGTGTGCTTGTTTTAGTTTTTTGTTAAGTTACTTCTGTAACTTTTGGGAAGTTTTGACTATGGCTGACCAGCCTAAGTCATTCTTTTCTAAATGCTCCGAGTGTGGCCATAAGCTCTCACCGGCTGATGGCCACACTCGGTGTGTTAAGTGTCTTGGGGTTGAACACCTCACATCTGGCTGTTCCATTTGTGCAGGGTTCAACCCCAGGGCACTGAGGGAGCGGAGGTCCAAGCTGGTCCTGGCGGGTCTTTTACCGCCGGACTCGGCTCCGACCCCCGCTCCTTCGGGGACTCCTGCGGCTGCAGCTGTTCCCCCTGTAGCACCCCCTCCTGCTCCTGGGACTCAAACTCCCGCTTCAGGACAGGAGAGGGATGCTAAGAAGGACCGGAGGAGAAGCACCACAAGCGGCGGGCGAGACCTCTGTTTCGCCCCGCCTGCCAGGCTTCTCCCGGCTTCCTTGTTGCAGCGGTCTCCTCCTTCTCGGCTCCGGTCACCTGTGTGCTTCCCACCGGGTCCTGAGGAGGAGGAGACCCGATCTCCGGCGAGGCTATCGAGGAGGCATTCCAGGCCTACCTCGGTAGCCTCGTCGAGATCTACCCATAGCCTTTCGGATGCTGATCTGGACCGGATGATGCGAAGGTTCATCCAGGCCCAGATGCAGATGGGAGTGCTCTTGCCTCCCCCTCGGGGAGCTCAACACCCTTTTCAAGCCTATTGCTCCTTCTCCGACCCGCTTCCGGGTTCGGAGCAGCTGGAGCCGAGCAGCCGAGCGGGAGGTCGGATCCGATAGTACTGGGTACCGGATCCGACCATGCCCTCGAGTGCGTCGGACCCGATCTCGGAGCCTGGATCCGAGCCGGATCCGGGGATCAGTGCTCCTTCGGCGCCGTCTGTGTCGGAGCGCACTGTCCCGCCGGATCCGAGTGCTTGGCGCCGGCTCCGATCCACTCTTCGGATCCGAGGGGAGCCGATTGTCGGATCCTTTGGTGAGGTCGGCTCCCTTCGGCTTTGATGTAGTGGAGAGGGCTCTGTTGAGGGTCTCGGACCCCGGCACTTGCTTCGGCTCCGTCCCGCTCCCTCTGCACTGGGCCAGGCTTCCACCATCCGGCCCCTGGGACAGCCCGTTTCTGTGCCCCAAGTTGCTCCTATGGAGCAAATGGCTGCTGAGGACTCCTCTGACAGCCCCCAGAGGAGGCTCGCAAGCATACGTGCAAAAGGAGGCACATTGACTCCCTGAGTCTCTCACTGAAGACACGGACTTGGAGGAAGGGAAGGCTCCCCACGGTCACCCCGAGGATGTCTCCTTGGAGACATCATGGAAATGCTCCGTATCAGGGGGTGGTCTGCCCCAAGTCTTCCTCGGACGAGTCCGTGTTCTTGGAGGCATTCAAACGGGCCCGTCTACCTCTTGGGTGTCCCCTGCCGACCCCTGGTGGACCTTATTACCACCAGGGCGTGGAAGGAACCGGACACCGTGGAGCCAATTCCCAAAGACCTGACAAAATCCTTAGCCCGCCTTCTGACAGGACCCATTGGAGTAAGGGGCCTCCTGTAGATGCCATGTTGATGGCGGCGGCCACAAAGAGGGAACTGGCTCAGGAGAGTCCCTCAGTCCACCCACCGAGCAAGGAGTCTCGGATGATGGACCGCTTGGGGAAGCGGATGTTCAGTTCCACCTTTTCGGTGAGGGCGCTGAACTATTTGGCACATGTTATTCGGATGCAGCGAGACCTTATTAAAGAGCGCTGCATCCCTGAGTCCATTTCGGAGGAGGACAGAGCTCTGCACTCCACCAAAATGGCCACTCTAAGGTCAGTCACGAATACTTCTATGCGGCTACTCTCCCATGCTACGGAGGGAGCCGCTAGAGCTCCGGGGACAGGACTCGTCACTAGGCGTCAGGCCTGGCTCCCCCCCTGCGATTTTTCTGAGCCCTTCAAGGCGCTTTTGCGAACGCCCCTTGATGGTTCTGCTCTGTTTGGCAAGACCGTTCGCGACGCGTTGACCCAGAGCGAGGGACGGAAGACGCTGTCTGCCGTGGAATCCTTCTCTGCACCCCAGAGGCCCTATTCTAGGAACCAAAAGGGTCAGAAGAAGATGTGGTTCGAAGTCGCAGCAGTCCCAGCCTGCTCCGGACAACCAGTCCTTCCGTGGCAGAGGAGGACAGGGAGGACGCCGCCCTAGAGGCAGAGAGGGCTCCCAGAAACTTGGGTCCAGGAACCTTTCTCTGAACGGCCTCGCAGCAGCGCTGAGGGGCTGCCCGACTGCTCTACTCTGGAGGCAGCGGGGGGACGTTTTTCGGGGCACCTAGCGGCATGGGAGTCCATAACATCGGACCGCTGGGTTCTCCAAATCATATCCAGGGGATATCACATTCCTTTCCTTCACCTTCCAAAGATGCAGTCCCTCCCAGGCGTACCACCCGGTCAAAGGGAGGCCGCTTTAGCAGAAATTGGCCATCTGCTAGAGAAAAGAGCCATCCAGCCCGTTCCCCCAGACCAGATCGGATCAGGGTTCTACTCCAGGTTCTTTTAGTGCCAAAAAGGCGGGGAACTAAGACCAATCCTAGACCTCTCTCTCCTGAATCTGGCAGTCCCCAAAGAAAAATTCCGAATGGTCACTCTACAATCTATTCTCCCCCTTCTGGGAGAATGCCACTGGATGTGCTCGATAGATCTCAAGGACGCGTACTACCACATCCTAATGGACAGGCGCTCCAGGAGGTTTCTCCGCTTCGGCTGGGAGCCAGTCACTACCAGTTCGGGTCCTTCCCTTTGGTCTCACCACAGCCCCAGGGTGTTTACCAAAGTACTAGCAGTGGTAGCGGCCCACCTGAGGCTTCAGGGGTGCAGGTCTTTCCCTACCTGGACGACTGGCTCCTTACGCCCCAACAAGGCATCTACTTCTCTCGGCGAGACTCCTTTCTCCATCTTGCTCCATTTCTGGGCATCACAATAAATACAAAAAAGTCCAACCTGGCACCCACTCAGCTCTTAGATTTCATAGGGGCCAGACTAGACACAAGGAGTTTACGAGCCTTCCTTACTGCGGACAGGATTCTGAATCTGCAGCTCCAGGTGCGGGCCATTCTCCGTTCATGTTCTGTTCCAGCGGAGTTGGTCCTGAGGGCTCTGGGGTCCATGGCTTCGTCGATAGCTCTTCTTCCTCTTGCCAGGCTCAATATGCGCATTCTACAGTGGACGCTCTTAGTACAGTGGTCTTACCTTGCTCTCCCCATGTATCATCCCATAGCGATCAGCAAGGCTTGCAAGCGGTCCCTCTTGTGGTGGCTCCACTCCCCGGATCTCCACGAGGGTCGCCCATTTTGTGCTTCTCCCCCTCTCGCCACGGTGACCACGGACGCCTCCCGCCTCGGGTGGGGGGGGCACTTTGCGGGCCGGACAGTCCAAGGCACGTGGAACGATACAGAGACCTTACTGCATATCAATGTTCTAGAGATGAGAGCTGTGCTCTTAGCGTTGCTAGCACTTCAGGACTTTCTTCCCTTGGGGACAATTGCGATTCAGTCGGACAATATGTCTGTTGTCTGGTACATCAACAAGCAAGGGGGAACAAGGTCTTACCCTCTTTGTCGAGAGGCCATGAGAGTTTGGGAATGGGCAATCTCCACCAATCGCTTTCTCATAGCAACGCATTCGGGTCGGTCCAACATCCTAGCGGACAAGCTCAGTCGCACCATTCTGACCCCTTACGAGTGGTCTCTCAATTGTCAAGTAGCGGAACGCATATTCGCACGGTGGGGAACCCCTTCATGGGATCTCTTTGCCTCTGCCTCAAACACCAAGTGGGACAGTTTTTTCGCTCTGATACCTCCTCCCGGAGGTACCCCAAGAGACGCTCTGGTGCATGCTTGGCCACCCGGTCTTCTGTATGCCTATCCACCCTTGCCTCTGATGCTGCAAGTTCTTCAGAAAGCCTCTCGGGTGGGTTGCAGAATGATTCTCATTGCTCCGTTCTGGCCTCGACAGATCTGGTTCCCCTTCCAAACGTCTCACACTGTGAATCCACCTTGGATTCTAGATCCTATTCGGATCTGATATCCCATCCATCCTGCATTCCTCCTCCGAACCTGGACAGCCTGAAGCTGACCGCTTGGCTGCTCCAGTTCCACTCTTGATAAGGACTCCCGGTATCTCTTCACCGGTAAAGGCTATTTTGGTGGCGGCTCATAAACCATCCACTAGGAAGGTTTACCGAAGCAAATGGAAACGTTTCTCTGTGTGGGCGGAGCGGCAAGGCCTAGATCCCTTCACGGTTCCTCTCCCTGTAGTGCTTGATTTTCTAACCTCTCTCTTTAATGATGGTGCCAGCAGTTCCACAGTCAAAGTTCAACTGGCGGCAATTTCTCACTATCACATTGGTCAAGAGTCTAATCCTCTTATGTCAGCCAAATTGTGCAAAACCTTTCTTAAAGGTACTTTCCTTCTCAGGCCCCTATTAAGCAAGCAGTTCCTCCTTGGGACCTTTCTCTGGTCCTACAGGCCTTGACCGCTCCCCCTTTGGAGCCGGCGGCTACAGTGGACCTCAAATTCTTGTCTTACAAGACAGCCTTTTTGGTAGCCATTACATCAGCCAAGAGAGTTTCTGAACTTCAAGCTTTATCAGCTAAACCTCCTTACTTGGTTTTTATCCGGACCGTGCCTCCCTCCGGCCCAGCCCGTCCTTCCTTCCTAACATCGCTTCTGCAGCAAACATCAATCAATCTATCAACCTCCCTGTTTTCTTCCCTAAGTATGAAAACAAAGGTGAATATAGGCTACACTCACTAGATGTTCACAGGCAACTAAGATTTTATCTCAACAGGACAGCTGGTCATAGGCAATCCGACCAGCTGTTTATTTCCTTTGCAAAATTCAATTTGGGCAAGCCAATTTCCAAAGTTTCTCTGTCCCGCTGGATTTCACAGTGCATTTTATTGGCTTATCAAGCGTCAGGAAGGCCTGCACCGGAGGGTGTTCATGCCCATTCAACCCGGTCAGTATCTACCTCAGCAGCCTTCAAGGCTAGGATTCCTCTGGATGATATTTGTGCAGCAGCTACATGGGCTTCGTCTCATACATTTATTTCTCACTATAAGTTGGATCTTGCATCCAGGGTAGAGCATCCTTTGGCTCCGGTGCTCGGAATATCCTTCCATGATGGCCGCCCAAGATTCAGGTAGCTGGGGACTCTGTCCCACAGGTTGCAGACAAATGAATATCCTACTTCAGATTTAGAAGTTATGTACTCACCATAACGTTCCATCTGAGTAGGTGTATTCATTTGTCTGCAACCATCCCGCCCTCCTATCCCCCTGGCCTTTCAGTTTCCTGCATATTCCTGGTTACCCTTTTGAGGGTATTGTTGCTTTGGCAAACTCGATCTGAGGTCATGAGGGTAGAGCAGGGCATTATGGGTGAGGGGAGGAGCTGAGAGCTTGGATCCATAGCTGGAAACTATGCCGGTTCGGATCCGATATCGGATCCATAACCCACAGGTTGCAGACAAATGAATACACCTACTCAGATGGAACGTTATGGTGAGTACATAACTTCTAATTTTCTGCTAAGGCACAAATATGTTAGTATGATAATCCCCAGTAGTGCAAGCATGAGATCCAGAAAAAATTCACTTTTTAAAATCTGCCAGCAAGCTATCTTGACCAGGGATTTAAGACACAATGAGTGTTGCACTGAGTTGCTATGTAACCATTCAGAGAACCATAGCCAGTCGGCAAGGGGGGTTTGAATGCATTCCCACATTGTTTGTGAACCACATAACTGTTGTATTTTGTCTGTTCGTATTCAGAGTTCCTGGAGACGGTTTGCTTTTGAATGCTTTCACAGCAATCATTTCCTTTAGGTTGATGTGTTGTTTTGCTCGTTGCCTGTTCCAAATACCGTAGAAGCGCTCTAAACGAGCCCCTTATGCCCTCTTGGAACTGTCTGTTTAAGGACTTGTGTTGTTCCTGGCAACAGGATGTGTACCCCTGGGTTGCTGCAAACACACTCTTCCCACTACATGATATCCTTTCTTCAGACATTGGAGAAAAGGGATCATGGTATCTAATGGCTGTAGATGTTAAGCCAGTAATTTTTTTTTTTTTTTTTTTTAAGGAAAAGCTAACTTTTTCCACATAAAGCTTTACCAAGGGGATCATTATAATGCAATAAGCTCTATAAACTAGGACCATGAAAAATTCCCTTGCAGTAACAGCTTGCTTGGATCTTAGGTTTCAAGTAATTTGAAAGAAAGCTAACTTTTGTCCTTTGTGAGGAAAGCCTTCTATTGAATTGAATTTATGACTCCTAGGAAGGGTGTTCTGGTGTGTGGGTGGAGCTGTGGCTTCTGAATTATGAGGGCATGACTCACCTTGTGAAAGCAAATGGTCATAGGAGTTCTAGGGGAAACCTCGCCAGAATCAGCCATCCAGGTAAGGATAGATTGTAGACCCCTCATGTCCTGTAAAAGGACATGACAGGTGCCAGACATTTGGTGAAAACTTTGGGAGTAGTAAATAAGCCAATTGTAAGGCACAAAATTGGTAATGCAATCCCCCTTACTAAAATTTAAGTATTTCTTGTGTTTCTGTGCCATAGAAACATGCAGGGTAGACATCCTACAAATGCAGTCACCATCCATGCCCCTGGAAAGATGGGGGGAATAACACTTGAAGGTTAGTGTCTAAAATTCTGGAACCATTAGAATCTTGTTTACTAGATCTCAGAAAACTGCCCCACGGTTTAAAAGACTGACATGGGACTGATTAATACTGACATTACTTGCTTATATTGTGTTTAAAAACAAATCAAACACTGTTTACGTGTTTTAGCACTAACGTACAATGTTATAAAGGACATACTTTAAGTGGCTCATGTATAAATTACTCATTTTTGATGGCTCCACATTAAATGCTACTTTAGATTTTAAACTGAACACTTTTGTTACATTCTTTTTCTTTTTAGGCAGTGAAAATAATTTTTTTTTAAAGGTTGGAATTACTCTTAAGAGAAGTCTTACATCCTTAAACTGTTTCCCTAGACAGATGCCACACTTAACAGAACCCCATGGCCTTGGTGCTTTATTTTTAACAGTTATCACCATATTTCCAGTTTAGCAATTATTTTATGTTTTTTATCCTACATAGGTTTTCAGTTGTATGTCTATACAGATGTTCATTCATATATTAATTTGTTTTTGACACACAAACCTGATGGTGATGCTGCGGTAGCGTTGTCGCCTCACAGTACGACGCTGTCCGGTTCGATTCTCAGCTAGAGCGTCTTCTGCGTGGAGACATGCGTGAATGGGCATACCTTCATTGAAGGTTGTGCATCAGAGCTGGTAACTCGGCACGTAAAAATCAACTACCAATCATTAGCGGACCGGAGTTCCGCCGTGGTGACCCCTAACCGGGAAAAGCCGAAAGACACAAACACAAACACACACAAACCTGATGAAGCACTTATTTGATACGAAAAGTACAGTTTTGTACCTACCATAAATGTAGATGTCCGAACTGGATAGCATCTGCAGTCATAACAAGTGGGTTGTCCTGTCGTCAGGCAGCCCTGCAGTCAGCCGGATTCCAAAGTCCGGGTCCGGCTTCGGCTGATGTCGCACTCCACCCGACGTCATCTCTGTTGGTCTTCGGGTATAAAAGCATCAGCCGACGCCATTTTCCTCAGTGTTTCTTGCCCCAGATGCCAGTAGCCCTCTTGCAGGCTAAAATTTGGATAGATGCCAATGTTTCCAAATAGATAGAGGTAAACACAACAATAAGCATATATGTACATATATACAAACAAATACACCATAAAGACTCCCCAACAGCTAGCTATTAGGAGGGTAAACACCCTAGGAGTACCACAGAGGGAAGGAGGAGGGTAATCCTGACTGCAGATGCTATCCAGTTCGGACATCTACATTTATGGTAGGTACAAAACTGTACTATGTCCTTCATGGATGCATCTGCAGTCATAACAAGTGGGTAGAATACCATAGCCAACTAGGGAGGAGGATAAAAGTAGATTATGGTGTGTTTAGGATCCCTTGCAGTACAGCAGTGGCAAACCCTGCTCGGGATCTGGAATATAGAGGCAAATTATAATGCTTGGCAAATGTATGCACGGAGGTCCAAGTAGCCGCCTCAATAATGTCTTTGGTTGCCACTCCTCGTAAGAAGGCTGTGGTAGTGGCTGTTGCCCTTGTAGAATGAGGTCTTATGTTCTGTGGAATTGGTTTTCCATGGAAGGAGTAACAGTATCGTATGCAATTTCCTATCCATTTGGAGATTGTCTGTTTGGAAATAGCTTTTCCTTCCCTTCCTGTTGCATAGGCTACAGAAAGTTGGTCAGTCTTTCTGCTATTTTTTGTTCTGTCCAAGTAGTAGCGTAGCTGTCTATGTACATCCAAGGTATGCAGTATTCTTTCCCCTCTGTTTTGTGGGTTGGGAAAGAAGGTAGGTAGGTGGATTGCCTGGTTTAAAGATACTCTGGATACCACCTTGGGCATAAATGTAGGATTAGTTCTCATGGACACTCTATCTTGGTGGAAGATTAGGAAGGGTTGCACTGCCATTAAGGCCTGTAGTTCTGAAACCCTCCTTGCTGAAGTAATTGCCAGTAGGAAAGCAGTTTTCCATGACAGGTGTTGTAGGTCTGCTGTTGCTGCTGGTTCAAAGGGTGAGAGTGTCAACTTTTCTAGCACAAAGTTTAAATCCCAGGCTGGTAATGGTGGTTTCCTTGGAGGTTTTACATTCTTGATTCCTCTGAGGAACTGCCTGAGCAAAGGGTGCGAAAAACAGGTGGATCAAAGCTGTATTCTGCTGAAATAGCTGATGCATGTATCCTGATGGAGGAGTAGGACAGGCCTGAATGAAGAAGTTCGCCAGATACTCCAGAATGTTAGGCATATCTATGTTTGACACATCTTTTCCTCTTTCGGTACTCCAAATGACAAACCTTTTCCATTTTCCAGCATAGTTCCTTCTTGTTGAAGGTCTGCGTGCTTCAAGAATAATGTCTTTAACTCTTTGGGAAAGTTCTGGATTAGCTGCTGCTATGTGATGTTCCATGCAGTCAGTTGCAGCGTTTTTAGGTTTGGATGTATGATGCTGTAGTTGTTCTGAGTTAACATCAAAGGCATCAGGCGTATTGGCCACATATTGTTCGAGACATGCTCTTCAGTAGTGGGTACCAGTGTTGTCTTGGCCAGTTTGGGGCTATCAGGATTATCCTTGGACGTTCTTCCTTGATTTTTAGTAGTACCTTGTGTATCAAAGGAAGAGGTGGGAATGCATATGCTGTTAGGCCTTTCCAGTTGAAGGAGAGTGAGTCCACTTTCCATGCTAGTGGGTGGAATGTCCTTGTGCAGAATTTTTGAGCTGGTGATTGAGAGGTGATGCGAATAGGTCTATCTGTGGCATTCCCCATTTCTTTGAGATGGTCTTGAAGATGTCCGGGTGCAGCTTCCATTCGTGGGCATCCGAAGTGGTTCTGCTTAATATGTCTGCTAGAGTATTGTCTTTCCCCGGTACAAACATTGCCTGTAACTGAATGTTGTAGCTGAGTGCCAGGGTCCACAGCTCCAAGGTCATTCTGCATAGGGGTATGAATGAGTGCCTCCCTGTTTGTTGATGTACCACATGACTGTGGTGTTGTCTGTCCTTATCATCAACTGGCCCTCTTTGAGGAATGGTTTGAACTTTTGGATTGCCAGTTTTACTGCCAGCATTTCTTTTAGATTGATGTGCAGGTGAAGTTGATCCTGTGTCCACAATCCTTGCACGCATTTGTCCAGCATGTGGGCCCCCCATCCTAGGTCTGAAGCGTCTGTTGTGATGGTCTGGCTTGGTTGACATCTGCGAAAGGGTAGGCCTGGGTTTGACTGGCATGCCTGAGCCCACCATAGGAACTCCTGTTTTAAGCATGGAATTAGTGGGATTTCTGTTTCTAGACTGTCTGTGTTGGGACCATAAATTCTTTAGGTACCACTGTAGTTTCCTCATATGTAGTCTGGCAAATGGGACCAAGATTATGCATGATGCCATGAAGCCCAAGGCCTGCAGAAATTTTCTTGCTGTTAAATCGTTCAGTTTTGTTAGTGCCAAGAAGTAAAGAGGAAGTTCTTTTTGTTTTTCTGTAGTCAGGAATGCCATTTGTTGTACTGTGTCCAATTCAGCCCAAGAATGTCCTTGTTTGGGATGGTATCAGCCTTGACTTTTGTAAATTGACTGTGTATCCCAGTCCTTGTAGCAAGTAAATGACCCTTTGTAAATCTGTTGTCAGCTTGCTTTTGTTGTCCCTTGTAGTAGGCAGTCGTCCAGGTATGGGTAAATCTGAATTCCCTGTAGTCTGCAATGGGCGATTACTGATGCCAGGCATTTTGTGAATACTCTGGGCAGTAGATAAGCCAAAGGGCAATGCTGAGAATTGATAGTGCTCTGATCCTGCAAGAAATCTGAGGTATCTTCTGCAGATTGGTCGAATGGGGACGTGCAGGTATGCCTCCTTGAGATCTAGAGTTACCAGCCAAGACTCCTTGCCCAGCATGGGAAGAAGTTGCTGTAGGGTCAGCATTTTGAATTTTGGGACAATGATGTATGTATTTAAGGTGGACAGGTCGAGAATTGGTCTCCAACTTTTTCCTTTCTTGGAACTAGGAATAGTCTGGAATAGAACCCTTTCCTTGTTCTGCTGTTGGCACTCTTTCCACAGCTCTCATGTTTGCTAACTCCATTATCTGGCGTAGAGCCTCTGTTTTTGATTTGGAGGTAGATTTGGCATTCCTCTTTGACTGGTAAAGTGTGGAAGTGAAACCGTAACCTTGATCTATGGTTTGTAAAATCCACTTGTCTTTTGTTATGTAGTGCCAGTTCTTTGAAAATAAGGTTAACTTTCCGCCTAGAGGAGCTGCTATTTGTTCCCTGGTAGGCGGAGTTAGGATTAAGTCACTGTGGTTGTGCTGATGTAGTGGCAGTGGCTGCGTCTGTGCCTCTGTTGTTACCTTGCCACTGTCGTCCTCTGTAGGCACCTCCTCTGGATTGGTTTCTGCCTCTGGAACGTCTATTCCTGCCCCTTTGAAATTTTGTGGAGTCAGGAAAGGACCAATTTTGGCAGGCCAGTTCCTGCTAAACCTTGGGGTTGAACCTGCAAGAAATCTTTAACAGTTTGAACAGATTTTGCCTTTTCTTCCATTTTCTTCATAACCTGCTGGGCAGGTGTACCAAACAAACTTGTCTTGTCCATAGGAGCATCTAGCAACTTAGCTTTAACATGATCCGTAAAGCTTGTTCCTTTAGCCATGCATGCCTTCTTATCACCGTGCCTGTCATGGCTGATCTAAATGAAGCCTCCAGTGCATCATAGCCACATTTTAAGGAATGGTTGCTAACCTGTTGTATGTTATTTACCATCTCTAATACATATTTCTTATCAAGAGATTCATCAGTGGTTAGTTTTTAGTTAACTGATCAAGCATAAACTCTTGGTATTGTATCATGTGAAACTGACAGTTTAAAGCTCTAGCTGAGAGAGTAGCTGAAGTGTAGACCTTTTACCCCATCTGTCTAATGACCTTGCTTCCCTTTCAGAAGGAATAGGGTTTTAGCTGTGGTCGCTGCTACTGCCTTGGGACCCTGGGATATAGTTTCTGGGTCTGCAAGTGGGGCCTTGTAAAGGTGGTGATGAGTATCTGGCACCCTGTAAAATCTGTCTGGTTTGGCAGGGGCTGGGGGTAAAGAATCTGGAGCGGAGCAAACATCATTGAAAGCATCATCCACCACAGAGAGAACAGGAGGTATAGCTAAGGGTCTGTGCTGTGGGAGGTGCAGAAAGGTCCTAAGTCTTTTCTGGAGTCTGAAAAATCCTGTTGCTGCCATTGGAACTGTTCTCGCATGGCATGCAAGGTTTCCCCAAAGGAGAATTCTTCTGGTGGGAAGCAGCTGGAATGGATTCTTCAGCATCAGAATCTTCAAAATTGGAGAAGGGAGCCTCTGGCTGGTCAGTAATGTCTGATTCATCAGCAGAATCATCAGAAGACACTGGCTCAGGGGCTCTGCCCTAGGTCTCTTCTCTGGGGCTGAGAGGCCCTGTCTGGGTGAGACTGAGATCCTCTAATTAAAGAAATTAAATCTTCTGCCAAAGAAAGCATTTGAGAACTAGAAGAGGGCCTGGATGTGGGGGTTTAACAGGCACTGATTTAGTAGTCTTGGCTGCTTTAGCCCTGGCGAAGGCCTTAATGGACATGGCTGCTGGAGGCCTAGCAGCACCACGTGCTGGGGTAGAGACATCCAAGGGATGGTGTCTGATAAGTCAACCACCGTAGTGGGTAAAATTTCTGAGGTCGATTCAAGAGTTGTAGCAGGGGCCTCAGTTGTAAGAATAGGTTCAGCTGTACTTTGATCAGTTTTCTCGGTTTCGCCGAAACCGAGACACTCGCGATTTGCTTTACCGTGGTTTCGCCGAAACCGCGGACCGCGAGTGTCGGTCTTTATCTTTGCGCTTTTGGAAGATTGGGTAGTCGGAGGATCCGACGCATAATGTACGCAAAATCAGTACCGAAAAACTGTTCTGCAAACTCCGACTGACGCCTAAGCGTTCGTCGGTTGAAGGAGGCACAGGCCGAACAGGCTGCTACGTCGTGGGCTGGGCCTAAACAAGGCAGACAGTAAGAGTGGAAATCTTTATGAGGTATTTGTTTCCCACAGGTTAAACAATTGTTAACTTTTTCTGACATCGGCTGAGGCAAGAAAGAGTCCCCAATGGGGTACTTAGCTTTAGAAGTCTTCGAAGTAGTATTCGGTAGAAGTAATCTCTGGATCCGACCGACCGGCACTTGCGAACAGCTTCTGCTTCGGGCGCCACGCGGCAAGAAAGACTGAGGAAAATGGCGTCGGCTGATGCTTTATACCAAGACCAACAGAGATGACGTCGGGTGGAGTGCGACATCAGCCGAAGCCGGACCCGGACTTTGGAATCCGGCCGACTGCAGGGCTGCCTGACGACAGGACAACCCACTTGTTATGACTGCAGATGCATCCATGAAGGACATTTGTATATTTATTAATATTTATTCTGGTAGATGTCTATTTCTAGATCTTTTTCTTAGTCTGCCAGTCATGTTTTAGTTAGTTTGTTTCTTAATTATTAAAGTTTTGATTAGTTGGTTAGCCTATACAACGTGTTAATAAACTGGTCTTAGACTGTAATTTGTCTCTAGCCTTCTAGTTTCAGTTTTAGTTAGCACAGTCTCTGATTACACTGTGGTGTTAAGGAGGAAGGCGACTTTGCTAAAGGAATGATTGTAATGCTTTTAATGCCCTTAACAGAACCACCCTCTGTAACTACCCCCTTGCACCAAACAACCTGATTATATACAAGGAATGTTTCTGATGCTTCCCATTATACTCGGCTAGAATCGCTTGTTTGTGTGTTTCAATAAAGGATATTCCATTTATAACTCAACTGTGGACTACCTACAATTTTCTATTTCATTATTTTGTAACATGTATTTTACAGTTATATTTTACAGTTCGATTTTTATTAAGTGAACTAAGTGCATAACATAATTTAGGAAGTGAACATCGCACCCTCCACACTGCAAAGTTTCTTCTTGGACTGTAGCTGTTCTCCATTCGCTTGGTACAAATCCTGTACAAAGGCTAAGACTGAATAGTACTGTTAGGGATGTGGCTACTTCATGGTTCGTATTGTTTAAAATGCATCTAGGGATATTGCCAGGACACATCAATGCAGTATTTTTAGCTTTTTGATGGTCTTGTGTGAAGTCGACTTCAGATGATCAAAGTCTCAGAACTTTGATCATCATATGGCTGAAGAACAGATGATCTAAGTTTTGAAACTGCAATCATCAAAGTAAAAAAAAAGGGTTTTCTTTTACATTTCTGCGGGGGGGGGGGTAACCATGCTTTTCCACACCACCTGCTACTTAAATATACTAACTTCGAGATCACACTACAGAGAGGAAAACGGTAAAGTTCCCATTCAGTGCTCTATGGTGATTTCCATTCAGAACATTCGAAGGTTTAAAACTTTGATCATCTGGTCCTTGGCCATTTAATGTTTGAAGTTTTGAAACTTCGAACTTCTGTTATATCTGGAGGTGAGCCAGTTTCAGGTATATCTTGAGGGATGGAGGAGTGGGGAGGGGGACAGTTAGAGCTAAATTTATTGGATGGAAGTTAGCTATATCTTCAGCCTTAATGTAGGTAACATTGTTCACAATCAACTCAATGCATTGTTGCATTGTGCTTTTGAGATTACGAACATAACTAAAACAATGCCTTGTGATTGTCCTTGGCTTGGGTAGCTATTTTAGCCTCAAACTTGGCTATGGAGGATTTTATTAAGCTCGAGTTGTTTATTTCAGTGACAAGGGCTCTAACATTCTGGGAGTTGCTCTTCTTACTTTTGGTCAAAATTCTTTTCCTTTTATTATAAAGCTTGTTAATATTATAGTTCCACAGTGTGGGCTCGTTTCTGTGGTTTACCTTACATTTTTTCTTATGGGGTACAGCTGCATTGAAGCAGCTATATACATACTGGTATAGTGTGGTGGTGTACATTTCTGCATATTCAATTAACTGGGTTTGGTGGGGATTTGAAGTTTGGCCAATGTATCATTCAAGAGCAGGTAGTTTTGTCTTATAGAAATTTCCAAAGGTATTTTGGGTGGGATGGTGCTCTGGTTTCAGTTTTATTTCAAAGGAGACTGCTTTATGGTCAAACTTAACAAGTGATGAAAATACACAAGGGATGGTGCAAGATGCTTATTATTAAGGACAGGATCCAAGATGTTATGCCCCCCTAGTGGGTACTCTAATTGTTCCAGGGAATTTCCACTGACAAATTCCAGGAATTTCTTTGCTTGTGTACTAGTGATGGTGTAGGTTTCCCACTCCACAGTTGGACAGTTTAGATCACCTAGGAAAATAGTACTGGGTTTTAATACTGAGTGATTCTACTCTTTGTAGACAGGTTTTGTGGCTTTCTTTTGTAACAGACAGAGTTCTATGGCTAGCTAATATATGGTATGGGACCTTTATGTTGGTTATTTGGACATGAAAAAGCTCTACTGCAAAATGATGCTTTACCAGCCTTGATGCGATTCTCTTCTGAATATAGACTAATGCACCACCATCTTTTTTTCCTCTCCTCCGCAGTAACTGGTGTACATCTCTGGAAGACATTATAGCCATGCACAGCCAGTCTCTCTGCTATTTTCAACAACGTCTCAGTCACTACACAGACATCAATGTTTTCCACCACGGAAAGGGCTTGTAGACATTGGGGTTTCTTGTTCAAGTAACAAATATTGGACCCCTTTTGAATGGCACCATGATTTTGGTGTCAGAGTTTACAGTGTGTGGGTTGTTTGCCTCCAAGGATATTACATATGTACATCTCTCACACACTGTGTTATGCTGTTTGAGGAAAATGTGATTGTCAGACAGCATGAGACAATTCTGAAACTGTCTCAAGCTACCCATCGCAATCAGGTTGGCTAGAAAAGTGGTGGGGAAGTGCTGGTCCATAATACCAACAGAAATGGTTCTGGGACAGGGGTTCAGTTTTACAATAATTTCGGAGTGGACTTACTACTGAGTAAATCTCAATACAAAACAACTATCCTGGAAACCTTTTTCTGACACCAGCAAAAACCAGTAAACTAATTATAGTAAAAAAATCCCTAATTTGATAGTAAAATCAGTGTAAGCAGTATCAGTACACACAACATTTTATCAAAGGTCTTTTAGCCTGTTGAGTAGTTTAAGGGGACAGACATGGCAAAATGATACTTATGTGCTTATTGCAAACAGCCAATGAATGGGGAGAAGGAAGGAATGATGCTGTCAAATTACTATAGCAAGAAGGCAACAAGACATACACTGGGTTTAAGAACACAAGACATACACTGGGTTTAAGAACACAAGACATAACACTGGGTTTAAGAACACAAGACATACACTGGGTTTAAGAACACAAGACATACACTGGGTTTAAGAACACAACTACAACAGGATGGGTGGGAAGGAAACAATCAGACACTTAGCTCTGAGATGACTGGCCTGCAACTGCCCCAGTGCAAAGGCAAGTCCTGAACTAGCTTTACATGCACTCAGCACAAAAGAATGCACCCAAGGCTTAACAGTTAGACCACTTAAAACAACAAAAAATGCAGGACAACTATGTACTGGAATCAGTAACATAGGCTTAAAGACCTTAGCTAAAGCAGGTACAGACTGTTAAATGAATTTAAAATCAGATCATGAAATTAAAGCACGTATCCCTTCTTCTCTGTCTTGTAGAACTATTACAATGCCTTCCATTCTTCCCTGATTGCAAAGCAATCTCTTAGATTTCCACGGCCAGACTGCAAAGAGGACAAGAGTGCAGTTCCCCTTTTGTTTGTGTACCTCATCGCACTGTCGGTTCTTACATGTAAAACACACTGACTGCAGATTGAAGCCTTGAATGCTGGGATCACTGCCATGATTTCCTTCATAGTATGTCTGTTGCCGCACCAGGTGACCCTTAACCTGATGATGGCAAAGTGGGCTCCCTGTGCTAATTACAAGGCATCTGTAGACAGGCTGCGAGTCTCAATAACCTGTCTGACAGAAGCACAGTGTCATCTGTACCGCTTGATTCCATCATATCATCTCCTGGTTTACTGAAAGGAGTAATAACATGATCTCTTCCAGCCACACACCTTTGGAATACCTCTGCAACAGCTGAGCTACCATCAGCAGCTTACTAATAACACCCAACAAAATGATAGCTTGACAGAACAAGGAAAAACTGTCAGCATGGTAATTACCTGCCAGCTTTGGATGGTCATGCACCAAACCTGCAAAATTGACTGATGCCTTCATAGAGGGATGACTAGTATTGCTGTATTATGGCAGGAAAGAACTAAAGATGGAATGGACATCAAGAATGTGGAAATTTCATTAGAAAGGATGAGTCAAACTCATTCTGGTAGTGGTGGGGGGGGGGGGGTCAAAGTTCTGGAGGTTGGGCCTGACATCACGCTTTGCTTGTGGTTGAATTCCCAAAAGCTAGGACTATAAAACTGATGCATATAAAGAACATCAGGAGCACACAAGACAAAGATAACAGAGAAGATGGTTCAGCTGTAAATTTATGTAGTTCTTTGTGAAAGTTAATCCAAATGGGCTTTTGGCCTACTTCACAGGTACACTACGATTATATTCATACTGGCTAGAGGAACTCAAAACATAAAATTAGAGACATTTGTATTTTCTTTTTGGATAAATAAAACTAGGTGGAGACAGATAGGTTCCTTCCCCAAATCTGGAGTAAACTCCAATGGCATATTAAGCAGTGTAATATGTTACCTTCCTTCAAATAGGAACTAGATGGTTGGATAGGAATTTGCAAATTCACCATTGGCTTGACAGGCTTGGCCTTCCTTTAAAGAAGGGGCTTGGTCCGAGGGTAAGTATTGCCAAGGTCTAAATGTTCATATGACTCAGTTGCCTTGCAGTTCCCTATGAAAGGCTGTGGGTTCATTTACATCCATCTCATCTACCAATAGCTCTGGCAGATGGGACTTCGGTTTAACATTTTGTGTTGGACTTTTTTTAGACGAGTTACCTATGTACTGAACAGTCACTCAAGTGGATCTACCATGAAATATCAAATGGTAAAATTATGAGCATCAGAAACACCAAAATATAATGACTATAACACAAAGAGAAGAAAAATTCACTGGATATAATTTCCTATTTAAACAGTGACTGGTATTACACCCTTAGCAACTTTGCTTGAGGAATTTCAACTTCACCGTCTGTACAGATATCCACTAAAATATAACTCTGAAAAAGCTTCATGCAGCAGATGAGGCTATAATATATTTATTATTTCATTTTATTTTTCATCTGATATCGGAAACTTCAGGTCCTCCCTGTGTTCACATGGGTTTCCTCTGGGTGCTCCAGTTTCCTCCCAAATTCCAAACACGTGAAGCAGGTGGACTGGACATTCTAAATTGACCATAGGTGTGTGTCCGAGTGTGTGGTATGGATGAACTACCGGAGCACGGCTAGCCACCTGGGGCTGTAAATCTTGGCTGTAAATGATTGTCACTGTTAAAGTTATATCACGACCCCATGTGCAAAAATGGGAAAAGGAGTTGTCGATTAATGGATTTAGGTGGTTGAGCTGGTTACAAAACCATTTTCAGTCATATTCTAACCAGAGGGAATGCCAGCAATTATTAAATGATGAAACAATGTATACATAGATAATTAAAAAAAAAACAATGAGTTCAATTACTTTTAATTAGCAACTAATAATGTTTTAATGAATAATAGAATGTAATAAATTTATGATAGGAAAAATATTTTGTTTATTAAAAAAGGTCCGTAGGTTCATAGTAATTATGATAGGAAAATATTTTGTTCATTAAAAAAAGGTTCATAGGTGAATACTAGGCTGATTGTCTTGAAGGACAATATAAGTCTAGCTAATAACTACAGGTCAAAATCAAACCATGCATCTTGTGTTTATAAGGCGAAGACCTTAACCATTATGCCAAACCACACTCTCCAGTTAAATGAAGGAGGGAGAATGGAGTGAATAGAACTAAGTAAAGTTATGGGAGAGGCATTTACACTAACTTATTAGTCAGATCCTCATGAGGCATGATTTAAAAAAAACGTTTTGCTATAAATAAGTCTGTAGAAGGTGTGGTCAAAGGAATAATTTCACTTAAGTGTGTAAAAAGTAAGAACATTTCATTTATAATCTACAGAATTATGAATATTGTTTATTTGTGGGTATAATTTGTGTTGAGAATGAGCATAGGTGAAAACGAGCAAATAAATAAAACAGAAGTGTTGCATCAGAAACAGTGTTAAGTGTGAAGTTCAGAGTGGATACAGAAGCATAGTGTAACAATGTCTATTCATACATTTGACACACTGTCTCAAAAACAGGGTAACTTGTAGTAGCTGCATAAACTGCATACTTACTCTGGATATTGCATACTAACTTAGAATACTGTAGTGTGATTAATAACGGAGCTGTCTTTCTATTCTTTCTGCCATACAAGACATTTTCCTTAGTGGCTTTAATCCAGCTGGACCTTTTATTTTTTTAAGGACTTTGAGCTTTTACTGTGTTGGTCCCTACTAGCTATAGTACAGGAGGCATCATCAATATATTGGCCTTATAGTGGCTTCATAATCACCGTTTTCTTCAGCCAAAGTTTTATCTGAAGCTACTTGAGAACCTGAATTTTTTATTTTGTTTTGCAAATTGCTTTAAAACCACTAGATAATCCCTTTACGTAAAATCAAGTAAATGTACAACAGCAAGAAAAGGCTTAAGCGAGACTAAATGTGTTTTTTTAATAATACAATACAGTCAAGGGTATTTAAAGAGGTTTACACATAGGTTCATAGGTACGTACTAGGCTATCGGCCCAAGGGCCTAAGTAGGCCTAGCCAACAAGGTTCCCTGGCTTACGCCACCCAAGAAAGTTATTTTCCTGTGCCCCTGTCGAGCAGAGCCACAGAAGTGATCCCCAGGGTGTATTTCCTATTTCCCATCCACTCAAGATTTTTCTTGAAGAGTGCTAATGAGGAACTTTGCTTGACATATATGGGTAGCTTGTTCCAGAGTATGGGAAGTCTGTGGGACAGGAATCTATCCCTCCAGCATGTCCTGTTTATTGTGGTGACAAGGTTTAGGTCCCTAGAGCGTGTAGCTCAGAGGGACTGGGACTTCTTTAGGTGTAGCATGTCCAACAGCTCTGGGTTTGACATAGCTTTATATGTTAGGCAGAGATAACCTTGGAGTAGGTGATATGCTATGTAGTAAAGCTGGAGTTTTTTGAGATGGTCAGTGTAGGGCCATCTGTTTGAGGCCAGTAATCCTCTTTGTGAGGTACTTCTGTGGCCTTTCCAGCTGCTGCAGATGTCTTGTGAGGTAAATTCCAAAAGGGGCATTGTACTCTATAATGGGTCGAATGAGTGTCGAGTAGAGGGGAAGTATGACCTCTTTTTTTCCTGGATGAGAATCTTTTTGTGATGACATGTGCCATGTAGAAGGATTTTCTGACTACTGTGGCGATGTGATTATCAAAGGAGAGACTACTGTCCACATGGGTCCCAAGGTCTCATCACACATTCGGCGTTAAGCAGACTGTCACCTATGTGGTAGTTCATGGGTACAGAGTTTTTACCAAAGGGGATGACAATGCACTTTTAGGCCTTGAGCTTGAAGCTATGGCTCTGACACCAGGCATCTGTCTCAGTGAGGCCCTTCTGTAGGATGTCCACATGATTTGGGGACTTGACTATGGCATCTGCAAACTGTGTTAGCCAAAGGCCTTTTGTGTTAGTCTGTACTTCAGAGAAGTAGATACCAAACAGGAGAGGTCCCAGGACTGAACCCTGTGGTACTCCACTTGTCACTGGTTTGAAGTCAGATTTGGAGTCTGCAACTTTTACAGTGTGGGTTATGTCAGTGAGCCAGTTGGCAACCCATTTTGTGATGTAGGGATTTATACCTAGTTTAGTGAGTTTAGCTATAATTCCAGAATGGGGAATGGTGTTGAAAGCCTCGGCAAGGTCAAGATAAGCTGTGTGAACCACCTTACCCTCGTCTATGACTTTGGTGACTGTCTCACAGAAGTCAATTAGGTTCAGGAGGCATGATCTGCCTTTCACAAACCCGAACTGGGTGGGGTCCAGAGTTTGGTGGTTACCAATGTCTGTTTATTAGTTCCATGATGATACGGTCCCTGGCCTTACAGACCAGGCTCGTC
The DNA here is from genome assembly GCF_019279795.1 of Protopterus annectens. Taxonomy (NCBI): domain Eukaryota; kingdom Metazoa; phylum Chordata; order Ceratodontiformes; family Protopteridae; genus Protopterus; species Protopterus annectens. Next base: position 601,803,999 of record NC_056734.1, on the reverse strand, counting down.
TGGCTAATAGGGCAATAGTTCTCGGGATCAGTGGTGGCTCCCCCTTTGTGGAGTGGGATAACTTGCTGTGCGCCATTCAGTGGGCACAAAGCCTGACATGAGACTATGATTGAACATGGTGTTTAGGTGGGGAGCCAGTTCATTCTAAAGTTCATGTAAAACACAGCCTGGGATGTTGTCCGGTCCCATGGATGCTGTGTTTTTGGCTTTAGAGAGTGCAGCTTTTACCTGCGTAGTTGTGATTACAGGGACTCTGTATTCTTCCTGTATATATATATATATATATATGGGCCCTTTAGGGGGTGAGAGGGGGGTAGAGTTAGCACTGAACCTATCTGCCAAGATGCTGGCAATATCAGTTGGTTCTGTAATTTTCATGCCATTGTGCTGTAACTCAGAGCAGATCTGGGTGTTGCCAGTGAGATTCATGAAATAGCTATAGAATGCTTTGTGGTTGTCCCTAGAATCAGTGGCGATTTTGTTTTCATAGCTAGCTTTGGAGGAAGCCATGGTGGTGCAGCGGTAGCATTGTCGCCTCACAACAAGAGGTTCCCCCGGTTCGACACCCAGCTGGAGCGCCTTCTGTGTGGAGTCTGCATTTCCTCCCCGCGGTAGAGTGGCTTTCGAAAGACATGCTTGAATGGGCGTGCCTTCATTGAAAGTTGGGCGTCGGGCTGGCACCTCAACACCGTAAAAATCTACTGCCAATCATTAGCGGACCAGAGTTCCGCTGTGGTGACACCTAACTGGAAAAAGCCGAAAGAAGAAGAAGAATCTAGCTTTGGTGGATCTTATAAGGGATCTCATCTTCTTATGGAGGCTGACCAGGGAGCTCCTCCACTCATGGGATTTTACTCTCTTTTGCAACAGTTTCTTCCTTCTGTTTTAGAGTTTGTTTATGGCAGGGGACCACCAGATTGGCTTCCTTTTTTTGGAGGATACCGTCTTGGTTCTGTTTGGGATAGCACGATCCATGCACTCGTGTAAGTGGTTATAGAGTGCATTTGTGTAGGATTCAGCAGTCAAAACTGTGTTGTCCATCTGCATGGGTGTCATGAAGTTCACCACTTCTGTCTTAAGAAGCATGAAGTTAGCTTTGGAGAAATTTTTTACAGTGGTTTCCTTAATGGGGGGGGGGGGATGTGGATATCTAGGGTGATTAGCTTATGGTCGGATCTGACCAACAAGGAAATGACTTCAGGTGGTCACTCATGTTGGTAATCACTAGGTCTAGGATATTGTTGCCCCTGGTGGGGGTGTGGATAAGCTGAAACAGGGCATTGGAATTAATGAATTCTAGAAAGCGTTGAGCGAAGGAGTTGGTACATGAGTAGTTTTCCCAGTTAATGGTGAGGTAGTTGAAATCGCCCATTATTAGGGTGTTTGGTTGAACCCTAATATTTTCCAGTATATCAAGAAAAGAGGAGTGGGAATCCTGGGGCATGGTGGGGGATCTGTAGCAAGCTGCAATTTGGATTGCAGTTTTGCCCAGAGTTAGTTGCACTTGGATAACCTCAGATGCATTATGCTGAGCAGCTAGCCTGGAGGTGTGGATATCCTTAATGAACATGGACACACCTCCGCCTTTGGTATTCCATTCCAGGTTAGATAGCCGAAAAGTGTGGAGTTATAGCCTGGTAATGCAGGGGTGCTCTCTGGAGCCTTGAACCAGGTCTCAGTCACTGCACAGATATCAATGTTCTCCATTTTAAGGAGTACCTCGAGGGAGTGCATTTTGAGATTTAGACTTCTAGCACTGGGTAGCATTACCCTCAGTTTTTGCTTGCCTGTTCCTGTTATGATGGTGAATTTGTCATTTGAACTTTGCCTAAAGAAGGCACTACAGGGCCGGCAAGAGCCTTAGCCAGTATCCAGAATCCCAGGGGTGATAGGGGCAGGCCATCTCTGGCAAAGCATCGTGGTCTGTCAACCATGTCGTCTCAGGCAGACAGACAGATACTGAATCCCCTTAGAATGACACCAGAAGCTTAGCCAATTGTTGAAGTCAATCATTTTGTCCTTGTACTGCGCTATCATTCTGGGTGATGGCAGGATGCCACTCAGGGCTAGAGTCATACCTGCCTGGGATACAAGATCAGAGAGCTCTTCCATGTCTCTTTTCATGTAGTCCAGGGAGGTATGTCTCAGGTCGTTCACACCAACATGGACAATGACAGAGTCATATCTGTACTTGTTGTGGAGTGACCTTAGTGTGTGGGTTATATGGCGGATCCTGGCACCCAACAGGCAGCTGACAGTAACCCTCTCCTTGCTTAGCCTGGTGAGTGGGACATCAGTGTGCCTGACTACAGAGTCACCTATGACTAGTGTGTTGGGTACGTTGTTTTGCCATATGGGCTGTTGTTGAGTGGCACAGTGAGTCTGTGGGCTATGTGTCATTTGGGTTGTGTTGGGGAGGGTGGAGGTTGCTTGCGTTTCTGCTCTGGAGGTCTCTTTTGCTTGAGCAGATTATTATTGAGAGCCTCCATGAATGTTTTTGTGTTTCTATGTATAGATTTTGGTGGTGTAGGTTTAGTGGGACTATGTGATGAGTGTGGTGAGGTGCAAGTGTTTACCTTCTCCTCTTGACTGTCAAGTTCAGTCTTGGTTGGAGAGAGCTTTACATCCAGTTTGGCTAGATAAGTGCATCTTTCACATGACTAAACTATCAATAGGAAGCAAATACAAATATGGGTCTTAGGAGAACTGAATGTGCTATGCAAGGAGACTGGACTTTCCTGTTAATTATTTCTTAAATTTAACTCAGCCAAAGATGAATTAACTAAATTCTGATAAACAGAATTATTTTAAACAAACTAAATGCTATTAGTGTCGTAATGAACCTCATTTCACAGAAAACACAAAAGGCAAATGAACTTTTAAAAAAATGGCAGACAAAAAAGTTTCAAAATTATATTCCTGATTACATTAATGGCAAGTTGTATAAAATGACAGACACTAGGAATGTGAATGATGTTGTATCAATCATTCAGGAAGATGACAATGATTTTTAGACCCACCTCCCAAAGTAGAAAGACTACCAAGATGATCTTCACATCTAGCAAAGAGCAGGCTTCATTTAGGTCAGAATTATGGAGATATAGTTAACACCAATGTCAGGCAACAGAACAGCTAAGAACTTTGGTGTATCAATGAAACAGCTCCATGAAGTCAAACAAGAAATGGACAGACATGGTGCTTTTACCTTAAGGGAGACCCAAATACCACCAAATGAGGAATCAGAATGGGAAGCAAATATAACTGGAATGTACAGGTATCAGCACGTATATGCTGGACAATGCTTTATAATTATTTTTAATCTGTACAAAATAATTCTTATTCCTATTGAAATTAGCATAACACATGCAGCCAAAGTATTTGCTCTAATAATATTTTAGAAATTTGGAAAATGTTGTGCGTTTTTCATCCCCTCTTGTGGCCTTTGAAAGCATTTAGCAGCATGACCTTTAATTATGGCTTTGTTGAAATTGTTATGTTGGTAGTTTTAACCTCATCACTTTTTCTAAAAAAGGCACTTTGGGGGAGGCATGTGGCATTGCCAGAAGCCCAAAGCCCAAGTGAGACAGATGTAGGCCATATCTTCCCAGGCTGTCAGGTACTGGATCCCCCTGGAATGACACCAGAAACTAAGCCAATTGTTAAAGTCAATCATTTTCTGTTTGTATTGAGGCATCATTCTGGCTGATGGTAGAATGCTGCTTAAGGCTAGGGACATACCTGCCTGGGATACATATTCAGCGAGTTCAGTCATGTCTCTCTTCATATAGTCCAGGAAGTTACGTCTCAAGTCATTCACACCAAACATATGCTAGGAGTCTAAGCATGAAACTGCACTCATTGCAAGCATTCTTGACCCTGGAAAATGCTGACATCTGTGCAGTCACAGAAACCTGGCTCAAAGCTGCAGAGAGCACCCCAGGCATACCTAGTTACTCATCATATCATACATTCAGTCCCCAAACTCTGGGTAGTAAAGCCAAATTAGGTGGAGTTTCAATATATATTAAAGACATACACACCTCCAGGCTGGTCAAACAGTGTGATGCACAGGAGACACTCCAGGCGCAGTTAACCATTGACAAGACCCCTATACAAATCATAGCTAGCTACTGGCCCACAAATCTGACCCAAGATGCCTAAACTGCAAATCCAGACCTCTTCGAATCTGTCAAGATTCAACCCTTTACCCTGATCCTGGCTGACTAACTACCCAAACATAGACTGGAAGAATTACTCATTCCCAGAATACAAATGCCCAGAGATTCCTCGATTTTGTCGATGCAAATGCTTTGGAACAGCTAGTCAATACCCCCACAAGAGGTGATAATATCTTGGGCTTGGTATTAATCAACATGAGTAACCACTGCAGCATCCCTCTTGGGCTTGGTATTAACCAACATGAGTAACCACTGCGGCATCCCTACAATATCATCCTCCCTTGTAAGATCTGACCATAAAGTGGCCACATTCGAAGTCACCATCTCCCTCGACCCCCCTCTAGCTAGGGTCAAACAAAAAAACTTCTCCAAAGTCGATTACAGCCTCCTGAAGGATGGTATAAACAGCTTCACAGCCCCCTCCCTCTCTCTAGGAACTAGTACCTGTATCCAAAACTATACCAAATTACTATATGAACATTTGTATAGATGCATGGAATCAGGAATACCTGACAGGACTAAATCATCCCCCGAAAGGAAGAGTAAACCTGTCAAGTGGACTTCTGCAATAAATGAACTCTATAACAAAAGAAAAAAATTGATGTCCAGGACCAAGAAGGAGCAGGTGCCCAATTGGAAGCAATCTCACCTTAGCCTAAACAAGCAAATAAGAGCACTGGTGAAGTCCTCCAAAGCAAATTTCGAGTCCAAATTGGCCATGTCTACTAGACACAATCATAAGGCCTTCTTCACATATGCCCATAATCTCAAAGGTAGCACCCAGATCTGTTCAGAATTGGTGGTCAAGGTCACCACATATACAAATGCTGTAGCTATAACAAACTTTCTGGATGACAGATTCAGCAAAAATTTCACCACTCTGCCCCCCCATCAGTAAATCAGGACATTCCCAGTACTTGTCCCATTCCCCTTATATCTAGTGATCAGGTCATCACTGCTCTCTCAAAGGCAAAAAATACAGCCTCCATGGGACCCAATAACATCCCTGGCTGCATCCTACATGAACTCAGGCAGGAAATTTGCAGCAACATTAGGCACCATATTCAACCAAAACCTGAGTACCAGCTTTGTCCCAGCTGGGGGAGGACAGCCACTGTCATTTCCTTTACACAAAGATGGAGCATCCACCAATCCGGGAAACTATAGACTCATCAGCCTAACTAGCCTGATCTGAAAGGCCATGGAACGGATTATCATGGACCTCATTAACAAGGACATTGGCAACTTCCAAACACTCGATCGCACACAGTTTGGCTTAATCAAGGGGAAGTTGTGTCTGTTAAATTTGGTCATCTTTTTTGAGAGAGTCACCAAAGCCATGGACGAGGGGAAGACAGTGCCCAACGCCTACTATGACCTGGCCAAAGCCTGCAACACTATTCCACACTCGGGCATAATAGATGAACTCTCTCAACAAGGCATCAATCCATATGTTAGAAGATGGGTAGCTAACTGATAGAACCCACCTAGCAAAATAGCAGAAGCCATCTCAAGTAATACACCCATATCAAGTGGCATACCCCAGGATTTGGTCTTGGGGCCTTTGCTATTTGGGATATACTTTTCTGAGGTGCAGGCCAAAACCATTGGACTATGGCTGACCATGTTTGCAGATGACTGTAAGCTGGGTGCTGTTATCAATTCCCCTAGTGACGTGGACATCCTCCAAGAGGGTCTCACCCAAACAAATGACTGGTGTCACAAACATGGCCTCAAGCTGAATACAAAAAAATGCATCATCGTCCCCTTTAGGGAGAGTGACGTCCCCACAAATTATCACATTAATAACATCCTAAGCACGCACTCAGTCGTGAGGGATTTGGGCACCCAGACTGATAGCAACCTGACTTTTGACCACCATGTTGCTGCCATTGTAAGAAAAGCTTTCTACATGGGCCACCTCATAAGTAAGGGTAACTCATCCAGGGACAAGGAGGTCATAACATCCTTGTATTATTCCCTTATAAGACCCATTACTGAGTAAAATGCCCCATTCGGCATGTACCTTGCAAAGCACATGCAGCAGCTGGAGAGACCACAGAGGTTCCCCAGCAGGAGAATCCAGGACCTCATACATCTACCATACACAGATAGGGTAAAACCCCTATCCCTCTACTCAGTTCTACTTTGTTTCATACAGACTCCTCAGAGGTGACCTCTGTCTGGCATACAAGGCAATCTCAGACCCCGCCTTGATGGGACTGCTGCATATCTGCAAGTCAAGCTCCACTCGAATAACTAACACATGTGGCCTCAACCTGGTCTATGACATCAATAGGACTTGTTGGTGGGACAGATTTGTGCCCCAGAGACCCCCCCCTATCTGTGGAATAGACTCCCTCTCCACGTGAAGCAGAGTACCTCTTTACCCCTTTTTAAGTGCGACCTGGATAACTGGATGGGAAGTACAAAATACATCCCTGGGATTCCACCCGTGTCCCTGCTGGACAGGGGTATCAGGTGCTGACTTGTCTAAACATGGGCTAAACTCTTGGCTAGGCTTATAAGGGCCTCAGGGCCAATACCCTAGTAACTTCCTATGATCCTATGAAATTATTAATTAAAAATGAGAGCAATAATTATAAAACAAACACATCTTTTTTTAAATATGACTAAACAGAAGAGAATTGCTTTTAACAGGTTACAGGAAGACAAATGCGAGAATTAAAAGGCATAGAAGGAAGTGAGTACAGTGCCAATGAGTACAATTGAATATATTTTGGAAATGAAGCAAACAGATAATCTATTTCCACTGTTTATGAGAAGAAAACCAAAGTTTAAATCAAGCAAGTCTACTAGATTGTAGATTAATTTATTAGAAATTTGATGGTCACTGACTTTATTAATGATGAATATGTGAAATATTTTAAAGGTTTTTTTTACCCTGCATTGGATTATATGTTTGCTATTCCCCCCAAAAATAAAAAATTCATATAGAAACATTTTGCATTATACCTACATCTGGTTCAAAAATAGAGCCAGCAGCCATGTTATAGCTAAATTTTATACAACAGTTAGTCAAAGGGGTCTACTTCATATCACCTAAAACCCATTTGACTGACTTTCATTTCACCGAAACCAAATCACCTAATTTCAAAATACTGAAAACTCATTTGACTGAATCTCATTTCACTGAAAGCTTACAATGCTAAATTTCAAAAGACTAAATGTTAAACCATAAACAGACAGTCACAACACTAATAACTACCTTTTTCCAGACCTTAAAAACTACTTACTTACCCAATTAACAGAAACTGGACAATATAAAACTAAACTAAGTGGGGGGCTACATCCCCACAAACCCCCAATGTGGGGGGCTGTGCCACTCACCCCCCCTAACTATACATACTATCTCCAGGACTGCACTACAGTGGGGAAAAGGGCATATACCTTTTACTTGCTGTACAGTACTCTACACGCTACCACTACTGCTGGGAACACACAAAAAGTACAGTTGTGTACACTTACCATAAATGTAGATGTTCAAGTGTATTCACTGTTGCAGTCATCACATTTGGGTTATCCCTGCCAAGGTAGCCCTCAGTCAACCCAAATACCAGAGGCTTAGTATTTCTGCATCGGTTGCTGTCGCTTCAGGACTGACGTCAGGTCGTCAGTACTATAAAGTAAGGCAGCCGACGCCATTACATCAGTTTTTCTTGCCCTGTCAGGAGCCCCCAAGTGGGAGCCAGGATATGGTGGAAGAACCCCACCAGTAGAAAGTAAATACCAAAAGGTTCCTTGTAAGGAGTAAGAAGAAAGAAGAGGGGGATGGAGGGAGGGAAACCAGGACTACAACAGTGAATACACTCGAACATCTACATTTATGGTAAGTACACAACTGCATTATGATCTTCGTGTTTCACTGTTGCAGTCATCACATCTGGGTTGATTCCCAAAGCTGAGGAAAAGTGTAGAGGCAGTCAAGAGGACTAGGGGCTAGCTAGGATGCCCTGCAGGACTGCAGTGGCAAAGCCTGCCCTGGATTTGGAGAAGATAGGCAGGTGGTAATGCTTGGTGAATGTGTGAACAGATGTCCATGTGGCAGCCTCCAGGATGTCCCTGGTGGGGACTCCTCTGAGGAAAGCTGCAGAGGTGGAGGCTGCTCTGGTAGAGTGAGTCCTGATCCCCTTAGGGGGAGGTTTCCCATGTTGCTTGTAACAGAAATGGATGCAGTGTGCTATCCATTTGGAAATGGTTTGTTTGGATATGGCTTTGCCTCTGCCCCTGCAGCAAAGCTGATGAGGAAATGATCAGTCTTTCTGAAGGATTTAGCCCTGTATAGGTAGAATCTGAGCTGTCTGTGCACATCTAGAGAGTGCAGGATCCTTTCCCCCCTTGTTTTGTGGGTTAGGGAAAAAGGTAGTCAAATGGATGGATTGGTTGAGGGCCACACTGGACACCACTTTGCCATGAAGGATGGGTTAGTCCTGAGGGTCACCCTGTCAGCATGGAAGATGATGAAGGGCTCTACAGCCATGAGTGCTTGTAGCTCGGATACCCTTCTGGCTGAAGTGATGGCCAGAAGCAAGGCTGTCATCCAGGAGAGAAACTTTAACTCTGCTGAAGATGCTGGTTCAAAGAGGGGCAGCTTTTCCATCACAAAGTTTAGGTCCCAAGCTGGGGTAGGAGCTCTTCTGGGTAGCCTCACATTGCTGGCCCCCCTTAGGAACTGTTTGATGAGAGGATGTGAGAAAAATGGGTGGTCAGTGTTGAAATGAGCAGAGATAGCAGAAGCATGAATTTTAATTGAGGAAAAGGAGACACCACTGTGTAGCAGGTCAGCTAGGTAATGCAGGATGAGACATAGGGAGGGCTGTGCCATACATATCTGCTCCCTTAGCATGGATCCAGGTGCAGAACCATTTCCATTTGTCAGCATAAGACGTTCTAATGCTAGCATATCTAGCCTCACGTCTAACATCTAGAATCTGTTTACTGAGACTGGCTGCTTGATCAGTGGTCAAGGAATAAACCAGGTTGCCAAATTGAGGATTTGCAATTGGGGATGCATGAATTCTCCTTCCCTCTGGGTCAGGAGGGTTGGGGTCTGAGGGAGATGCCATGGTGGCAGTGGGGACAGGTTGCGCAGCAGTGGGTACCAGTGCTGGTGAGGCCAGTCTGGAGCAATCAGAATTGTCCTCTGTATTTCCTCCCTTATTTTGAGTAGTACCCTGGTAATGAGAGTTAGTGGGGGAAATGCCAAGACCGAGAGGTTAACCCAGGGGAAGGATAGGGCATCCACTTTCTAGGCCCTGCAGTGAGGCTCCCTGGTGCAGAACTTGCTGAGCTGATGATTGGAGTGGAAAGCAAAGAGGTCGACCTTCTGGGTGCCCCATCTCTGAGTTATTAGGGTGAAGGTTCTTTGGTATAGCTGCCACTCGTGTGGGTCCAGAAGATTTCTGCTTATGTTGTCTGCCAGAGAGTTTAGAGAGCCTGGCAGGAATTGCGCCAACAGGTGCAGTTGCATGGCTGAGGCTGTGTGTCAAAGGGTCATGGTGAGCCTGCATAGAGCGTAGGAGTGAGTCTCTCCCTGCTTGATGATGTACCACATCACAGTGGTGTTGCCTGCTTTGATCAGTAGAGCCACTGGGGAGAGAAGGGGCCTGAAAGCTATCAATGCGTGCTGGACAGCTAACATCTCTTTTTGGTTGATGTGCAGATGTATTTGCTGTGGGCTCCACTGGCCCTGTATGCACCTGTCGTCCAGGTGTGCACCGCAGGCATAGTCTGATGCATCTGTGGTGAGGGTCTGGGTGGCATGGGGTGGCGAGAAGGGTAGTCTTTTGATGTTCTTCGTGTTTCACTGTTGCAGTCATTACATTTGGGTCATCCTGCTGGCAGGTTGCCCTCAGTCGGCCTGAATTCCAAAGTCTTGGGTCCTGTGTCAGCCACTGTTGCCCCTTCCCTGACCTCAGGTCATCAGGGGTATAAAAGAAGCAGCTGAAGCCATTTTCTTCAGTCTTTCTTGCCATGTGGTGCCCGAAGCAGAAGCAGTTCGCAAGTGCCGGTCGGCCGACTACTGAGATTTTCATGTTCGAGTTTCAGACCCGAAGTCTTCAATAAAGCTAAGTACCCCATTGGGAAAACTTTTTTCTTGCTCCAGACCGATGTCAGAACAAGTTAATAACTGTATTTCTTGTGGAAAGCAAACACCTCATAAGGACTTTCATTCTTAGTGTATTCCTTGCCTAGGCCCTGATCACAACGTTTCTGGTTGTCGGTTTTGTGCTAGATTTAACCAACGCACTATTAAGCGTCAGTATGATTTTGCTTTAAACTATTATCCAGAAATGTCGTCGGATAGCCATCCGACTACTGGAGTTCACAAAAAACGCAAAGAAAAGTTGAAAGATAAACAACCGAGGTCCAAAACTGGCGACTAAGCTTCTCCTAAGCCAGTCGCCGGTTCTCAGTGAGGTGTTTTCGCAGCCCCTGACGCCCGCTACTTTAGAGTCGCAGGCCGCTACCGACTCCCACGTGGAGTCGGTTATGCCGCTGGAAACTCAAGGTATTGGAGCCTCAGACACTATTCCCTCAGATGGGTCCGGAGCCGCTGAGGCGGCATCGGCTTCTGAGGGTGTACTCAGACCTAAACATCTTTACATTAAACCGACTTCAGCTTCAAAGGCAAAGACTAAAGCACCTTCTAAAGCAAAGAAACAAACTCAAGAGCCACATGGACAGACCTCTATGCCCAAAAAAAAGATGCTCAAAATGGCCGGACTTGATCAGGGGTTCCCATCCCCCTCCTGATAAGAGGCCTAGGCAAGAGACTGACTATGAACCTTCAGATCAGGTTTCTATTTATTCTGATTCCTCTTCTGATCAGGAATATTCTCTTCCCCCTATGAGGATTCTGATGTTGAAAAATCTATACCTTCAGATTCTCCTCCTGAGGACTATCCTTTTGGGGAAACCTTGCATACCATGAGGGAGCATTTCCACTGGGAGAGCCAAGATTTTTCAGAATCTAAAAAGGGATTTCCTTTTACTACCTCAACACAGGCATCTAGCCATTCCACCTGCGTTAGACATTGTAGATTATGTGTTTTTGGAGTCTAGTCTGACCCCTGACTCCTTACCTCCAGCTCCTGTTAAGCCTGACAGATATTACAGGGTTTCTGACTCTCATAAATTCCTTTTTAAAAACCCTGCTGCAGACCCAGAAACTATTTCACAGGGTCCCAAAAGAGTTAAGGCTTCCGCTGCATAAAACCCTACCCCCTCTGACAGGGATTCTAGGGCACTGGATAGATGGGAAAAAAAGGTTTACACATCTGCTACCTTGGCTATAAGGGTCTTAAACTGTCAGTTTCATATGCTCAAATATCAGCAACATGGCATGGCATTGCTTAAACAGAAAATGTTGTTAAACTCTGAATGTGCAGAAAACAAGGAAATGCAGGATTTATTGCATGCAGCTGAACAAGTTGGAAAACATACTTTGCAATGTGGTTTTGATTCTTTGGAGGCCTTCTGCAGGGCCGCAGTTATGGGTTCTCTAATTAGGAGGCATGCTTGGTTAAAGGAACAAAATCTGCCAGATCATGTCAAAGTTAAATTATTAGATGCACCTTTACAGCATGATACTTTGTTTGGTGTTAAGGCAGAAGAGGTGTTAAAGAAAATGGAGGACAAAGCTAAATCTATGCAAACTGTCAAAGATTTTTTTACAAGTACAGCTACCAAGGTTTAGTAGGCACTGGCCTACAAAGAATTGGTCCTTTCCTGTGTCAGACAGACCTCAAAGGGGCAGATCCAGATGCCCTAGAGGCAGATCCCAGGCGCAAGGTTCATACAGGTCAAAGCAATGGGGGGCTTCTACCTCCAAAGTTGGAGAGGACAAATTAGAACCATACAGGAAACAGTCCCAATGAATTCCCCCTGCCTGCACCAAGCATTTATCTCCTGGCAGCACCCTTAGGGGAAAAATCAGCACTTTTTTCTCAAAATTGGCACATTATAACCCAGGACAAGTGGGTTCTAAATATAGTGTCACAAGGCTACAAGTTCCATTTCCATACCCTGCCAAAGGCAAATGGCTGGCCAGAACTGCCAAAAAATCAATGGGCAGAGGCACAAAAACAAGTCTCATCCCTCATGGACATGGGGGCCATTCAACAAGTACCAGAGCAAGAGCAGGGATAAGGTTTTTACTCGAGACTGTTCTTGGTACCCAGAAAGGACAAGGCCTGGAGGCCAGTACTGGACCTATCTATTCGTAACACATTCCTGGATATACCAAAATTCAAAATGTTGACTTTGCAGCAGCTTCTGCCTATGCTGGGCAAGAATGCTTGGCTTGTGACTTTAGACCTAAAAGACACATACCTGCATGTCCCCATCAGACAATCATGCAGAAGATACCTCAGATTCAAGGCTGGCTCAATGCATTACCAATTCTCTGCACTGCCCTTTGGCTTATCTACTGCGCTCAGGGTCTTTACAAAGTGCCTGGAACCAGTAATTGCATTCTGCAGACAAAGAGGAATACAAATATATCCTTACTTGAACGACTGTCTAATTCAAGCAGAGAACAAAAACATTCTTCTACAGCATCTGGCGTTTTTTGAAAAGACTACTAACATGCCTAGGGTACACAGTCAACGAAAATAAATCAAAACTAGTACACTCTCAAGAGATAATATTCCTGGGTGCAAGCTTAAATACAACTTCCCAGATGGCTTATCTCATGCCAGACAAACAAAGGCAACTGACTACCTATTTCAAAATGTTGGCAACAAAAGTCTAATTATCTGCAAGAAAAATTCTGCAGGCTTTGGGCTTCATGGCATCCTGCATCCTACTAATTCCATATGCAAGACTGCATATGAGGAAACTTCAATGGTACCTAAAAAGCGTTTGGGCTCAACATTGCTACAGCCTGAAAACAATGATTACTCTCATTCCCTGCCTGCAACAGGAGTTTCGATGGTTGGCGAAGGCTTGTCACCAGAACAAGGGACAGCCATTCACATTACCCCCAGCCAGGCAGACACTAACAACGGATGCATCAGATTATGCCTGGGGGGCCCACATGGCAGGAAGATGCATTCAGGGCACATGGTCCTCAAACCAAATGCATCTACATATCAATCAAAAAGAGATGCTAGCTGTTCAAAATGCCCTGACAGCCTTCAAGGACCTACTTCATCTGGGACAACTACTGATAAAGACAGACAACACCATGGTCATGTGGTATATAAACAAGCAGGGGAGCACACATTCTTACCCACTTTGCAGACTAAACATGACTTTGTGGGACACAGCATTGACTTACCAAGTACATCTGCAGGCACAATTCCTGCCGGGAAAGGAAAACACTCTGGCAGATGAAATAAGCAGAAACCTCATGGATCCCCACGAGTGGCAGCTGAATCCACAAGTCTTCAGCATGATAACAAGGAAATGGGGATGCCCGGACATAGATCTATTTGCCTCCCCTCACAACTACCAACTAAAAAGATTCTGCACAAGGACTTATCACAGACAAGCATTGAAAGTGGATGCCCTATCTTTCAGCTGGAAAAAACTATCAGCATATGCCTTTCCTCCACTGCCTCTCCTCCCCAAGGTACTCCTAAAGGTCAGACATGAGAAGCCAAAGATGATACTGATTGCCCCAGACTGGCCCCACCAGTACTGGTATCCAATCCTAAGGAACTTGTCTCAATGCCCAGCTTGGACCTCACCTCAAATACCTCATCTACTGTCCCAGCAAAACAATCAGATCCTGCACAGCCAACTCAGTACTTTAAACCTGGCAACATGGTGGATATTGAAGTCATACAAAACACACCTCTCAGTAAAGCTGTGATGAATGTCATTTTGGAAGCCAGAAGGCCTAGTACTAGAAAATCTTATGCTGGAAAATGGAAGAGATTCTGTGCTTGGAATCAGGCACAAGGAACTGATACAGCTGTACCAAATATTCCTCAGATTTTGCAATACTTAACTGAGATGCTGGACAAAGGCCTATGTTTTTCATCAATTAAAATTCATGCCTCTGCCATTTCGGCTCATTACAATACAGATCCACTAATTTTTTCTCATCCTTTATTAAAGCAGTACCTCAGAGGAGCCCAAAATGTAAGGCCTCCAAGGAGATCACCAATACCTGCATGGGACCTCAACTATGTCTTAGAAAAACTCACCCTGCCTCCTTTCGAGCCAGCTGCTACTGCTGATATAAAGTTTATATCTTGGAAAACAGCTCTGCTCCTAGCAATAACTTCTGCAAGACGAATTTCAGAGCTACAGGCACTCATAGCTGTGGAACCTTTTATCATTTTTTATCCAGACAGGGTCTCTCTGAGGACAAACCCAACATTTATGCCTAAGGTGGTGTCCAGTGTGGCTCTTAACCAAACTATTCATCTACTAACTTTTAATCCAAATCCACAGAACAAGGGGGAGAGAATTCTGCATTCTTTGGACGTACACAGACAGCTCAGATTCTACTTGGACAGAACCAAAATTTTCGGGAAGACAGAGAAATTACTAGTGGCATATGCTGCAGGATCACAAAGAAAGGCAATCTCAAAGCAGACTATTTCAAAGTGGATAGGCCACTGCATTCGTTTCTGCTACTTACACCATGGCAAGCCAGTGCCTAAGGGCATTAGGCCACATTCAACCAGAGCTACAGCCACTTCAGCAGCCTTTCTCAGGGGAGTACCAACCAAAGACATTTTAGAGGCTGCTACTTGGAGTTCAGTGCACACCTTTACAAAGCACTATCATCTGCCACTCTACTATAAATCCAGGGCAGGCTTTGCCACTGCAGTTCTGCAGGGCCTCATAGCCGCTCCTAATGCTGTTTAGCTCCAGCCTCCCAACCATAGCTTTGGGACTCTACCCAAATGTAATGACTGCAACAGTGAAACACGAAGAACATAGTACAGTTGTGTACACTTACTGTAAATGTAGATGTTAGAGTGTATTCACTGTTGCAGTCCAGGTTACCCACCCGCCATCCCCCTTTGTCTGCTGGAACTTTTCTTTCCTTCTCTGATTTATACAACCTATGTGGTGCATTTGCTTGTAGATTAAGGTAAAGTTTATATTGGTGTATGTATTTTTATATATATAAATTTTGGCTACCCTTTTAGGGGGCACCTGGCATCTGGGGCAAGAAAAACTGAAGAAAATGGCATCGGCTGCTTCTTTTATACCCCTGATGACCTGACGTCAGGAAAGAGGTGAAAGCAGCTGACGCAGGACCCAAGACTTTGGAATTCAGGCCGACTGAGGGCAACCTGCCAGCAGGATTACCCAAATGTAATGACTGCAACAGTGAATACACTCAAACATCTACATTTATGGTAAGTGTACACAACTGTACTTTGTGGTAGCATGCTGCTGCCCACCAAAGAAAATCTTTCCTTAGGAAAAGTATCACTGGTATAAGAGTTTCCAGGTCTTGAGAGTGTTGACACCAAAGGCTTTTTAGGTACCACTGAAGTTTCCTCATATGCAGTCTGGCATATGGAATGAGTAGAATGCAAGATGCCATGAACCCCAGAGCCTGCAGGATTTTCCTTGTGGATAACTGGGGTTTGTTGGCTAGCTGAGAGAAAAACTCTGGGAGCAGTAGATAAGCCAAAGGGAAGTGCAGAGAACTGAAAGTGCAGAGATCCTGCCCTGAAATGTAGATTTTTCCTGCATGATTCCCTGATTGGGATGTGGAGGTCGGTTTCTTTTAGGTCTAGGGTGGATAGCCAAGCATTCTTGGAGAGCATAGGTAGTAGTTGCTGGAGAGTGAGCATTTTGAATTTTGTTATCACCAGGAAGGTGTTTAGAATGGGCAGATCGAGGATGGGGTGCCAGGCACCCTCTTTTCTGGGTACCAGGAAGAGCCTGTAGTAGAAACCTTGGCCTATCTGTTCTACAGGAATGTGCTCTATTGCCCTCATAGAGAGCAGGGAAAGGACTTGCTTTTTGGCCTCTGCCCACTGGTTTGGAGGAAGATCTGGGAACCCTTTTGGGGTTGGGAGAGTGTGGAAAGAAAATTTTTATCCCTGGGACACTATGTTGAGGACCCAGCGGTCATTTGTAATGGTGGCCCAAGTGCTTGTGTGGAAGGAGAGTTTTCCTCCTAGGGGCAAGTGCAGATGGGCAGAGGGAGGGGGTGGAAGTGGAGAGTCATTGTGAGTTCTTACCATGAGGGGGTGGCTTTGCACTCCCTGGTTTTGAAGTGGAGGAACGCCGTTACTTTGATCTCTGAATTCCCTGTAGCTGTTGTCTGGGGGGTCTGCTTCCCCGGGGTCTGGGCTGAACTGACCTGGAGGGGGCAGGAAAGGACAAGTGCTTGGAGGGGCAATGCCTACTGAACCTGGGTGGCTGGACTTGTAGGAAATCCTTAACTGTCTGCATAGATTTAGCTTATTCTTCCATCTTTTTTAAGACCTCCTCTGCCTTGGTGCCAAATAAGTTGTCTTTGTGCAAGGGTGCATCCAATAATTGAGATTTGACATGGTCTGGCAAGGGCTATTCCTTAAGCCAAACATGCTTCTAAGGACAAAACCGGTGACTGCTGCCCTACAAAATACTCCTAGGTGTCAAAATCACAGTGTAAGGTGTGCTTAGTTACTTGACTTGCAGAATGCATTAACTCTTGTAACTCTTTAGATTCTGCACAAGCAGGAAAGGAAGATACTTTTTGTTTGAGGAGTTCCATGGTATGTTGCTGAAATGTTAGTATATGGAACTGGCAATTTAGTGCCCTGACAACAAGAGTAGCTGAGGTGTATACTTTTTTACCCCATATGTCTAGTGCTCGGAAATCCCTATCTGAGGGGGTGGGATTCTTAGCAGAGTTTGCCTTAATCCCTTTAGGCCCTTGAGAAATTACCTCAGAGTCAGCAGTAGGATTTTTAAAAAGAAATGTGTGCGAGTCAGGGACACTATAGTAGCTGTCTGGTTTTCTGGGAGCAGGAGGGAGGATGTCAGGAGTCAAGATGGAGTCCAGGAAAACATCGTCCACAACATCCAGGAGTGGGGGGATGGCCAGGGGTCTGTACTGTGGAAGATCTAAAAATTCTCTGAGTCTCTTTTTAGACAGAGTAGTCCCGACATTCCCATTGGAAATGCTCCCTTAAAGTATAAAGGATTTCCCCAAAGGAAAAATCCTCTGGGGGAGAGGCTGAAGGGATGGAATCCTCTGCATCAGAATCCTCATAAGCAGAGAGGGGATGTATGTCTTCATATTCAGATGCACCAGAGTCATCAGACTCCTGTTCAGATAAAACTACTGGGGACAGATCTCTTTGTTCTGGAAGGGGTAGCTTGGCTTCCACTGATCAGCATTATAAGGTCTTCCACCATTTTAAGTATTTGAGACTGAGGCAAGGAAGCAGGTGCCTGAGATTGGGTCGTCAGTTTCTTAGGCGTGGTTCGTACCCTGGGCCTTAGAAACTCGGTAGTTTTCAAAATAACAGTAGATGTGAAATAAGTCGTCGGTTTGTGTCGTGAATCGGTAGTGCAAAGTACTTTCTCGGAAGCTGGTGCATGCTCAGCGGCTCCAGACCCATCCAAGGTAGAGACAACCGCAAGATCCTTAGTCGATGAAGAGTTTTGCGGCATACTGGACTCCGAAAGGGTCTAGGTAGTGGCCTATGAATCCACAGAAACAGGCATCAGGGGTTGCAAAAGCGCCTCACTGAGGACTGGCGAACTGATGACTAGCTTAATGGAAGCGTTGTCGGTAGGTTTGGACCTATGCGGTCTGTCTCTGTCTTTCTCCTTACTTTTTTTGGAAGATCTGCTGACAGATGGCTTACCGAAGCCATATCGGAAATTCGAGGACTGTCAGCGGAAATATCTAGCTACAACAGCCCGATGACATATAGTTCTGGCATTGAACAAAGCATAAAAGCAACAGCAAGGGACATCATGGTCTGGGCCTAAGCAAGTGACGCAGTAAGAATGAAAGTCTCGGTGTGGTATTTGCTTTCTGCAGGCGAGACAATTGTTAACTTTTTCTGATGTCAGTTAGAGCAAGAAAAAAAGATCCCCAATGGAGTACTTAGCTTTAGAAGACTTCAGCTTCAATTCAGAAAACGAAACTCAGGTAGTGGCTGACCAGCACTCATGCGAACTACTGCTGCTTCAGGCTCCTCGGCAAGAAAGACTGATGTAATGGCGTCGGCTGCCTTACTTTATACTAATGACGACCTGCCGTCAGTCTTGAAGCGACAGCAACTGACGCAGAAATACTAAGCCTCTGGTAGTCAGCCCGACTGAGGGCTACCCTGACAGGGATAACCCACATGTCATGATTGCAACAGTGAAACATGAAGATCATCATCCAACATATTACTTTAAATACTTCCCATAAAAATGTAGAGACATACTCACATTTAGAAGACTACAACACTATGTTCTACAGGACTACTGGCATTCTGACAGTCAGCAGTGTAAGTTTCAGAAATTCTTTTTATCACAAACAAGTCACAGGTGAATGGAAACACATATCATGTCTATGGCTTACAATTCAGTGAAATGAAAGTTAGTCAAATGGGTTTTAGGTGATGCGAACTAGACCCAGTCAAAGATACGGTGAAAGAGTCAAAGTATTATATACTGAGACTGATGATTTTATTCATACGATAAAAATGCTAAAATTTACTGTACTAGTCTGAAAGTTACAGTAGATGTTGAATTCTACATAAGACAGGATCGAAATGTTTGTCTATAACTTGTCTAGTTATAAACTGTACATCTCCAGCCGCAGCTCACTGACAATGATTTAACAAACAATATTTTTGTTTTTAATAACAAGTATTACTAGCAAAAACAAGATGTAGTGATAGTACTGCTGTGGCAGCCAGCTTCTCCAATTTAACAACAAGCTTTCAGGAAAAAATAAGTAATATAGCACAAAAGATGTCCTTACTACTACTGATGTTGTCTTTGATACAGGTATGTTTATCTTAAAAAATGAGTTTTACTTACACATCGTCCACAACAAGTTGCAGAATAAGAACTTTTGAATATAAGTATAAAAGTACATGACTGGAGCCACTTAATGACTTTTAAGAGAACAATGATATGTGTGTGTGTGTGTGTGTGTGTGTGTGTATATATATATATATATATATATATGTGTGTGTGTGTGTGTGTGTGTGTGTGTGTGTGTGGGTCCGGTTCGATTCTCAGCTAGAGCGTCTTCTGCATGGAGACATGCGTGAATGGGCGTACCTTCATTGAAGGTTGTGTGTCATGGCTGGTAACTCGGCACGTAAAAATCAACTACCAATCATTAGCAGACCGGAGTTCCGCTGTGGCGACCCCTAACCGGGAAATGCCGAAAGACACAAACAAAACTGCTGTCGACTGGCATGTGGTCGAATGCCAACTCAAAATACATCAACTATACTACAGTGAATGTGTAATGTAGTTCCAAGTATATGAGTTCAGCATTGTACACAGAAATCGCATTTCAGTGAGGAACAGGGAATTAGCTCAACTTATGTACAGCCAGAAGCCGAGATACGTTACTAACATTTTCTTTTAACTGAATAGCAATTAGAGATTAAAACAAAGATATAAATTATTAAAGTATATTCTGATGCTTTAAAAGCAAAAGGAAATACACCATGGTTCACTAGTACAGGTCTAACAATTTATGGGGAATAAAAGGAATGCAATCCCATTTTGTGAGGCAGTCAAGGAAATTACAGCTGCTAAGATTGCACCTACTGCATATTAATAATGGAAGGCCCATCTTTTTACAATTGTGGGACTAAAAAATTTACAAATTGCCTTTTAATTTTAACCTGCAACTCAGATAACATAGTTTGTGTAGCACAATACTCAGATCTGATGTCTTTCATACAGTGAGAACTATTAGAAAGTAAAAAAATCAAATGTATGAGCTAGTTTATTCTAATGAGAATCATAACAAAAATAACTCATTATTCAAACATGCTAAATTATGTAATAAGTGCAAGACGTTTTTATTCTTTCTATTCAATTCTGTAAAATTTAGGACCAAGAAATAGTGATATACAGCATTTTTTATTTTATTATTTATTTTACATTTGTTTATGAATCCGGATATGAAAGAGCACAGGTGGCAGTTGCAGAATAATACTTCAGAGTCGCCGGATGTTAATGCTATACTAAATATGAAATGTGATTTCAAGTCTAAACTTTGGAATACTGACATTTTTATAAATTATTTATTAAATTCTCTTCATAGAAAATGTCATGTGCTTGAACTCTACTATGCAAATGTTTTATTTTTTTATATATTTCATACTTTATTTCATTCCAGTCTAATGACTTCTTTGACAACAGTTATACATGAGGTGCTTGGCCTTAAGAACAATGACGAAAGCACACTGCTGCCTCTTGTACTATGAGTTATGACTGCCACACCCAAATAAGGTTTACACTGCACCACTGCAATGTTATAACCAATGGCTTTACAGGATTTACTACATATTGCTCTTAGTCCCTTATCAGCATTTAATTGTAACTTGAATAAAAACAACTGCACACTACATACACTGCGACTTCAAAGGGGTGGTGATGCCTTTTAGTGCTATTACCCCTTTCCAGGTTTTGTACAGCTTTTCACATTTCTCATCTTTACTGCATATTTTACTGTAGAGTTGCCATATATAAGTAAAGGGATCTGGGGCTTGCCCTCACATAAAAGCTTTATTTTAATTATGGAAAGAACAGGTTCAATACCTTTTGAGATCAATGAACTGATTCAGAAATTTCTTAGAAACAGACTTTTCTGACTGTGACACTTTTGAAGAGAATTCATGTTTTTTAATAAAAGAACTGTCTTTCTGTTTCTGACAAATCAGTCTTAGATATATATATATATATATATATATACACACACATATATGTACTCAGAGTGATCTGAAGTTTGAAACAGTTCAAGTTTCTCATCAGAACAAAAGCCTGCTGTTATGATACAAGTATATTATCAATAACTGGGAACTCGCATGGTTGACAGTCACTCAACAGAGAAAAAAAAAAACACTGACTATGTAAACCATCCATTGCATACATGGCTGATAATCTCAGTCAAAAAAAAAAAAGCACTACAGTTATGTAAACTGCCATCTCCATATACCACAGTGGAATTAGCGATCACAAACAGAAAACATTCTTGCATTTGTGTATATAAAATATACAAAACCATACAAAAAATATTTTATTTGGGGAAAATCCCATATCCCCTTACTTATATACACCAGTTCTATAGTCATGAAGAAAGGGCACTCAGTCCACTACTGAGAAGTTGTTACTGCACGATTTATCTGCTGACCAAATGATTGTTTTAGCGAAGGAATTGCACCCTTACATTTCATTTATATATATATATATATATATATATATATATATGTGTGTGTGTGTGTGTGTGTGTATATATATAAGTATTTATGTATATATATATATATATATATATATATATATATATATATATATATATATATATATACACAAACACACACACACATACATATATACATACATACAAATGTTTCAAGCACGGGCATTAATGCCCTTCTAGCTTGCCAATATACCAAAACACTTGTTCCCATAATAAATGTCCAGGCTGTTCTTAAAAATATCTAAACGAGTACTTGCTTTAATGTAATTTGTTAGTCTGTTCCATGCATCAGCTACTCTGTCAGAGACCCAATTAGTACACTTCTCATTCCTATAGAATCTCCTACATAGGTTGTCTGATGATTCTCTAGTACTTTTTGATAACAACAAACATTCGCAGAGGTAGCTGCCCCTAAATGCCCTATATACCTGAATAAGATCTCCTCTTAAATATCTGTAAGAGACATTGTACAAGTTCAGATATTTTAGTCTTTCATAATAACTTAGATTTTCACATCCATGGATGCCCTTGGTATATTTCCGCTGTACTTTTTCCAGTTTATTCATGCTTGTTTTCCTGTAGGGTTTCCATACTGTTATTCTATACTCAAGTTTGGGTCTAATGTAACTAAAAAACAATGACTTCATTATGTTTGATTTCCTAGACTTTATAAATTTTTTTATACAACCTATAGTTCTATAACTATCATTAGCCAGTTGGTTGATATGATTAGAAAAACTCCTAGCTGAATCTATCCATATACTCAGGTCCTTAAATGAGTCTACAGTTTCAATCACTGTATGCTGTATTAAATACTCACCTTTCAGTTTATGTCTCCCAAATCTCATATGCTTAGTTTTTGATGCATTTATCAACATATTATTCTCCTGTGCCCAAATGGTCAAATTAGTCAAATTATTCTGCAGACATGCCTTACCTGTAGCACTTGTAATCAGTTTACCCAATTTCAGGTCATCAGCATATAGACTGTAGAACACCTCAGATGAAAAGGTAAGGTCTGAAAGATACAATCTAAATAAGTAAGGGCCTAGGACAGAGCCCCGTGGGACACCCTGACTGTAACCAAGGATTTCACCTGTCCAGTTGGTGTGTGATACTTGCCATGCCCTATTTGTAAGTCATGCAGCTATCCATCTTATTAACAGTACATCAATACCTAGTTGTACTAATTTATTGATCAGTGTTTTGTGTATGGCTCTGTCAAATGCTGAAGTTAAATCGATATAAATTACATCACAGCACAATTTTTC
This sequence comes from Protopterus annectens, assembly GCF_019279795.1. NCBI lineage: Eukaryota > Metazoa > Chordata > Ceratodontiformes > Protopteridae > Protopterus > Protopterus annectens. The sequence continues at coordinate 601,781,167 of NC_056734.1, read as the reverse complement.
ATTCACAGCTGTTATTATATTGCTATAGAACATTCATGTTACAGGTGGTAATAGATCTATTTTCAACATATATATGCTGATATATGGTTTCAAGTCCCATCCTATCCAGTTCTGATAATAACTTATCCAGTATTACCTTCTCCATTACTTTTCCACAACATGAAAGTAGACTTAAGGGTCTATATGATCCTGGGTTTGTCCTACTTCCCTTTTCCTTACAGACAGGTTTAATAAGTGCATGTCTCCAATCTTGAGGAATCTCCCCTCTCTGTGCATTGTTTGGATCCAGTTTGCACAGTTCTTTTTCAATATAATCTAATGTGATTCTAGATTTTATATATATATATATATATATATATATATATATACACACACACACACACACACACACACACACACACACACACACACACACACATTGTGTGTGCATGGTTGATGGATAAGTTGTTGAAAAGCAGCTGCACGAACATGCAATTTTTTGCTTGTGTAAGACCACAATGCAGCGGGGATAAGGCAATTTGCCCTTTCCCCACTGTAATACAACCTCAGAACTGGTATACATAATTAACAGGGGGTGTGGGGGGTGATGCTCACTCACACACACACACACACACACACACACACACACACACACACACACACACACACACAAAAGAAAAATGAGTTTACTGTTTTTTTTATGGTAAATTTTGAGCATTTGTGCTCGATAACTTGCAGTCTGATTTGTTGAAGAAAAAATGAGTATGGCTTAGATGACATTCCAGATTTTCTTGGCCATTATACAAGTATGCACGCAACAGATGTAGATCACATTTACCAATTAGAAACAATTCTGACTAATAATGTCTGTTTTTGAGAAGCAACTCTACTTTCAGCAGCCCTGTGTAGCTATGGATACAGCAATAGCTAACACTAATGCAAATCTAGTGCTAAACCGATGGGAGAATGAGTATGCATTTAGCACTGACAATGCATTCAATATTAGGCTTCTCTTTTGAAAACGATGCGTCAGTGACTGCTTCCTAATATGTGAGGGTGACTGGGCAGAATTTACTAGTTTTGTTGAAAATCTTGATGGTACAACTAGCTTTCTTAAGTTCAAGCTTAGTTGTTTTGATAATGAGCTGAAGTTCTTGGATGTTTAAATAGAAAATAACGAACAGAGTATTAATACAAATATTTTTAAGATGGGAGATATACACATAGGGAAAGCATGCATGCTCCCCATGTATTTAGGGTCATAGTAAAAGGAGAATTATTGAGAGTGAGTAGAATAAATACCAATGAAGAGAAATGCAAGGAACAAATGTATGAGATCAACCAATAATTTTGAAACAGAGGCTATAATACTGATTATTTAGAACAGATTATGAATGAAGTACTTATGAATAGAGATGGGTCAGCTAATCCATTTTTAGTGAAGCTACATCTTTCAATGATGCTCACGTGAGACATTCAAGTAAAAATAATTTAAGATATGTTACTTATATAATAGGGGAACTTAAGTTAGGAAAATTATCTCTAGGAATTGGGGGATTTTAGAAGCCATGCTGGAATTGAAACAGGTAGTCAGCGGGAGACTGAGATCTGCATATAGAAATTGTCAGAATTTAAAAAGACATGAAGCTGAATGATGAAAACAAAATAATTAGGAAGAAATGTGGAACATATCCATGCTATAATTGTAGATAATCTAGATTTAATGCTGCTGGAAATATTTGTAAACATCCAAAAACTAAGAAAGATTATGTTTTTGTTCATTATGCTACATGTAACACTATGAATATAGTTTATTTAGCAGCTTTTTATGTTGGGAAATGTACCCTCACGCTGAAAGACCACATTACAGAACATAGATCAGAGATGAGTAGAAATGTCTCATCTGATGCATTAGCAAAGCATGTTGCTGAATATGGCTCTGACCCTGTTTTCAAGTTTAAGGTTATGGATATGATATACAAACGTATCAGAGGGGGTGATACTAATAATTTGTTAGAGGTTAGAGAATACAATTGGATTCTAAGACTGCAAGCAGACTCTGAACCAGGTATTTATAATGCAGTTAGTATTAAACCTATTCTTATGAAAAAACAAAGCCATATAAGCAGCTGTTGATTTTAGCAAAATGTGCCTTATAAATATTTTGCTGTGGACTAATGTTGGTTTGATTTTTGTTTTGATTATTTTACTTAGTTAATTGTTTGATAGTATCTTTCTTTTGACTGGAGGCTGTGTCACATGATTTTTATTTGAATGCTTTATAATGTGAATTGATTGCATTGTTTTACTTTTGCAACGAAGAAGGGTTGTTACGTGAAAGTTTTACATTTTGGTTAAACCTTTTATGCTTGGCTTGGCTTTTCTGGAGTCTAAGTTTTGGTTTTTGTCTTGGTTTTGCTGCTCTAGACCCAGTTTACTGCAACATTATATCCAATTGTTGCTGGCAGCTTGATATGTTGCTCATTTGAAAAATTAACATACACCCGTGTGTGTGTATGTGTGTGTGTGTGTGTGTGTGTGTGTGTGTAACTATATATTAATATATATATATATATATATATATATGGGGTCTACTACTAAATTTCAAAGTTCAAAACTTCAAATTTCTTATGGTCGAGATGATAAGATGAAAGTTTTGACACTTCAAGCCATTTAAACGGAGATCGCCATACAACGTAGAACAGTATAATTGCCATTCTCCTCTTTGTATTGTGATTTTGGTATATTTAATTAGCAGGGGGTGTGGGAGGTGCAGGGGGGCTTGACCCCCTGCAAAAATGTAAAAAATAAATAAATTTAAAAAAAAAAAGATTTTTTTTTTATTTACAGCTCGAAGTTTCAAAAGTTTGATCTTATGGTGTCAACCATATGAAACGAACCCTTCGACCTTTAAAAGTAGACCCATATATATCTACATATACATATAAATATAGCAAGAATCCTATACCTCATTCTTTCACCCTTAGGCCAAGGTTGAGTGGTGTGGATGTCATTTGTTTCAGGAAACTGTGGGATTTATGTTTAAATCCATGTCAATTATCCACTATGCATTCTCACTACAACTGAAGGGGTTGTATGAAATGGGCATATATGAAAGGAATACTACCTCCTACCATAAGGGGCATCCTCTTCATTGGCCCACCTGAAGACAAATCATTTCCATGGACCACTGATTTTACTGGGGATGCTACAAAGAGTGTTTACACACTAGGCATGTGCTCCTCAACCATGTTCCTGATAAAGACAAGCAGTTTCTGTCTTGTCATTCCTTCCTCCCTAGGTAGGTCCTTCAAATACCTCAGCCACTAATCATAGTCAAGGCTGTAGCTCTCTTTGCCAATGCAGCTGAATGTCTCAGGTGCTAATTCAATAGCCAGACAAAGCTTGTACATTTACAATGCATGCAAGTAAAGAAAACTTCACCCGTAACAGCAAGACTGAGGTATCAGCTGTACAAATGACAAAAAAAGAACTGATGGGTGCAGTTAAATATTTGGCATGTGACATGAAAGCATGCTCTGGAACTGTTGTATATACATCCCAGAGTGAAGGAACTTCCTGAAATTTTGCCAAATTGTGATCGGAGGAGAGGATGAACCCTAACAAGGACCGAACAAATATGGCAATTGATGTCAGATATTTGATTTCATGAGGACTGACACTCCTGATTTTAGATCCTAGGTTTCATAAGGACTAACATTTCTACGTCAATGCAGTGTCATGCAATCTTCTCAGAGTTCAACCCATTCACCCTGCCAGCAGTCAGTTATCAGGTGTCAAATTGCTAGCTGTTAGTAGGCTTTGGAAAACTCCTGGAGCTCAAGGCATACTTCCAAAAAGTCTATTTTTTAGAGGGATGCCCTTGACTGTTCCTCAGACATTTTCCCAATCACTCCTAAAACTGGAAATTATTTTGAGAAGCTTAAAGTTAATAGTGTCAGTATTTCAAAAGTGTCCAAAATTTGGTTTGTGTTCCTCTAATTATATTTTTTTTATTTGCTCCTACCTCTGTAGGTAAAAGTTGAGAGGTATGGCTCAGGGTAACACTAAATTTAAATATGAGAAAAATGTTTTAAACTGAACAAGTAAAATGGTTGTTTATTCAGTCAGTTGAAAATATTTTCTCACATTTTAATTCACTAATCATGACAGCAAGTTCCTCAAATTAAGCAACACTGCAACAATAGCAGTGTGCATGGCCTGCCTTTTATGTGTTGTAGGCATGAATGTGGCAGGGCAGCCCACCAATTAGTGCTTTAGGCATGGAGCAGAATAATGTGTGATTGGCAATCTAGGCAAGAAATGTACATTCACTGCAGTAAAGTGAATTACAGTTTTTTTCTAACTTCCATCAACAATCAAAGAGTTAATAAAATGTCTCCATGATTATAAAGATGTCAGAATCTGAATGGAAGAATAATACTTCACTCATTTCAGGACTATTTCTGATAAACCGTTACCAGCACAGGCTGGTAAACTTTACATGAAACATCCTTTACAAACCCAATTTTACTAGAAAAAGGTATTCCAAGACTTTGCAGTGTTACTAAAACAAATCAGTCTGTAGCTCACAGCTGGTGGTTGACTGCCCCTTGTGTAGAGGTACTTCCAAGGCTGCTCTGCAAGCCACAAGCATGTTTCCAGTGGGCATAATGCAACTGATTTTTTTCCAGACAATTTTATTTTAATTGTATTTTGCATTTGTTTACTGGAGTATTACACTGAACCCACCATTTATAGGTACTGCCTGAGTGAAACAAATCAGAAAGAAGAAAAAGTGGAACAGAGAGGCTGTAAGCTGTACATATCAAAAAGAGAACAGAGCATAACAATTTATAACAAAAACCAATGCCAATTAATTGATGTAGTAGCACTTAAAAAAGAAACATACATTTTACAATTTTACATGCACAAATTTGTTTACATCGGGGTAGAAATGCTATGAGGCAATCAAGAGAAGGACAGGTGAGGCATGTTTAGTTCTGACAGACAGCCAGGTATATCACCAGGATTCAGACAGCTGTCCTTTTTGTCTTTGGAGATGGCATTTAAAACCTGTTCACGGCAAATTATGAGAAAAGGCAGGGACTAAGGAGAAAGCGGGGAGAGGGCAGAACTAGAGAAGCTGGAACTGAACATCTACAAAGTATATTACCAATGCCTTCGGGACTGAATTAGGTTGTGCAATTTGAGATTAGTTCTAGGCAATACTAGGTATTTCTTCTGAGATTCCTAACAAAAACTAATAAAAACCTTGTGATAATCTCTGGAACAGGTGGTTATATTCAGTTTGCACTTAGATTGCAACTTTTGAACTTGCACCAGATATCTTTGCAGAACCTTTGGAAATTACTTTAGTAATGAATGCATTTCAAATTATTTCCTAATATAAGAATGCTTTTTCTTTGACTGGAGAGTTTATTCATACCAGGATTCTTCTATAGGGGCTTAATCTTAAATATGTCATTGCACTTATTCAGACAGAAATAAATGCTTCAATGCAGGAGTAAATATGAGAGGAAAAAATCAGTGGTGCAAGCAACTGCTTTTGTTTAAGGGTCCTGGGAGAGATGAGCTTTTAAATGTCATTAGACCACTTGATAGCACCAAGAGGTTGGCCTTAGAGAAATTCTGAATACAGCAGGGTGGATGGAGACAAAGGACTCAGCACATTAAGTAGAATATGATGCCTTAATTTAACAATGAAGGGGGATACCCCTGGCATGAGCAGACATATGCTGTATTAATATGTTCATAGGTTCATAAATTACTACTAGGCTAATTGCCCTTGTGGGCCATTTTAAGCCTAGCTAATTACCCCATCTAAGAATAAAAACCTGCACCTTGTGTCTGTAAGGTAAACACCTTAACCATTATGCCAACCTCTTGTTGTGATGTTCATCTCTTTCTTTTCATGAATATATTTTATATGAGCATTTCTGAGAATGTTACAAAATGCTTTTATATTTTTTCAGTATTCCTCTGAAATAATCACTCAATGATGGTTAGGTGACATATAGCTCAGTGTTTTCCTCTGCACGTTCATACATTTTCTCATTAATAAAAAAAAACAATTAAATATTTTCTTTGTAAAACAATAAGCTATAAGATGTAGTACACAGCAAAAAGATGCCATATGTTCTGGAGACCTTGAAACTGCAGGCACATCTCTGAACACATAAATGGGCTTTGGCTTAGGATAATTTTCTGAACACATATCACACCACCCCCTCTCCTTCACCACCATAATTTCTGTGCTTGCATTTCCTTACAGATCAGACTATTTCAGGTCTTGACAGCTGCCTTTTCATTAGACTGTATATACCACTTCATTCTGAAGTTATTTTATTGTTGGCTTACACTGGTCAAAACCAGGGATAGCAGCCAACAGACAAGCCAGGGTGGCAGTGCACTTGAAGGTGTGATTAAGCAAAATGCTACATCTGTACCACTCCAGTCTTGGACTGACTGACTCAGTTTGCTTAAAAAAAGGTGAGATGAGGTCAAGTCACAACTGAAGCCTTATCCAGCCCTGGTTTGCCCATTTCTTCCCTACCTCTCAGCTTTAACTGAGTTCCCATTGTGTACAATGCCCTTGAACTCAGTATAAATAAAAACTGCACTCTGCTTTCTGGACATCATATTAAAATAAGTAATGCACTGGACCATCAGCTCTTGCATCAGAATGTTTATTAATGTACTATCATTAAAATAACAACTCTAGCTAAATAATCACATTCATAGCCAACATTTTATATTTTTCCTTGAAATAATACATACAATTTATTTCTAGAGAAAACACACAGCATGAGCATACTAAATATTGTATGCCTTACTCAATAATGCTGTTCCTGTGGAAAGTGTATGCAGAGTGATTGCTTTACTAATCAATGTTATATTTCTTTTCACACAATAAGAGGAGTTTATTTAGCACATTACTGTGGGCCTTGCCTGACTGCGGTGGTGGTGCTGCGGTAGCGTTGTCGCCTCACAGTTAGATGTTGCCCGTTCGATTCTCAGTTAGAGCGTCTTCTGTGTGGCGACATGCGTGAACGGGCGTTCCTTCGTTGAAGGTTGTGCGTTACGCCCGGCAAGCCAGCACATAAAACTCTACTGCCAATCATTAGCGGACCGGAGTTTCGCTGTGGCGACCCCTAACCGGGAAAAGCCAAAAGACACAAACAAACTGTGGGCCTTGCCTCATCAAATTACACTAAATTATTACAGAAAAATAAAGCTGTTATAAAGTTGCAAGCAGTAGTCCAAAGTACACTGCATGTTAATGGCTGAATATGCCGGCTTTAATTATTGTGAAAAGTACATCATTGAAACATGGAAATCCGAGCAACACATCAGTTTGTAAATAATTATGTTATAGTTCATGTGGCAAAAGTTAAAATATAACATATGCAGATATAACCACGCCACTTTTACCCTTAAAAACTGAAAGGAAAATTACATGCAGAGTCCATTCATGCCCAGTTCTGGAACCTAAGAATTAGGCTTGCAGACATTTTCTGGAATTCCATTAGTTAGAAAAGCATGCTGAAAACATCCTCAAGTGATTTTCTGCTATTAGGGTCGCCATGGCACTGGAGATGAACTCTTGCTGGCGGACTGCACCTCTGGGACATCTATGGAATAACAGCATAAGTGAAAAGAAGGACTGCTTTTCTTAAATCTCAGTTTTGAATAGTTGATGGCTAATAGAGTATGACAGGAGCAGGCAGAATCATTTCTTTCGAGGAGACTGCTTTCAGAGTCAAGGTCCTCTGGGGAGCTGTAGTTGCATAAGGCCCTGTCACACAAGCTGATAGGCTCTCGGGCTACTGCTGCTGTAGGATGAATGCCTCACAAGTTCACAGTATCCAAGGTCATCTTTTCTATTGGTACCACATACACTCAATCCTTTACTCTGTGTGTGTCAGTCAATACTAAACCTCCTCCTTTTTCTCTGATTTAGACATGAAAAGGCTCTTGGGAACTGTTAAAAATACAGACTGCGACATTACCTACTGACATGTCATATAATATTCTTGTACTTTAATTATGTGCAATAAACAAACTACTTGTTTTGTTCCTCAAATCTAGGCACAATTATTTGTGTACATTTAGTGCTTTGAGGCAGTCATGCTGTCTCCCTATTTACAAAACCCATACTCAAGCTGCATTTTTGTAGCAAACGTTCATTTCTTTCTAATTACCAGTCTACCCTGCCATCTAACAACATCAGTTAAGGCAAACTGTGGAGCAAGGCAAAGCCTAGGCAGTTCTATTTCATTAGTTTAATAATGCCAAACAGAGTTGAAGGGACAGCTGCAATATAGCTGAACAGAGACTACAATGTTCAGGAAAAGGAATAGGGCTCAGTCATAATAATTTGTGCCTATATCACACTGGCATGACTACACTATAAAATAGTGTGCTCTAGGCAATGAGGTTTTTCTTTACACTTCAGGACATTCAGTTTCTAGTTAGTTACTGTTATTGCAATGCAAAATTAATTGAAAGTACACTATCTAGCAACAACATTAAAATTGTCCCTGCATTGTAAAGATGAATTTAGCATAGTTTTATTTGTACAACCACAAACTTATAAATTGCTGGTCTAGCTGTTCAAATTAGATTCCTTGATGCAATGAAGGAAATCCAACAGTTACCTGAAAAAATTATAACCATAAAATGCTCTGTAGCTGCTATAAAATACTGGATATGTTCTAATTGTTTCTCATGATCTACAGGAGCTACAGGAAACCCTCATTAGTGGGTTCTCGGATGAGCCATCTCCTCTCCATCAACTGAAATTCAGGATTCTTCATAAGAAAATCACTAGGCTCAGGAATATCTGTGCACCTGGTTGAAGGCTGCTGTGAGATAACATCCTGAGAGTTTAGGAAAGAGCACATTTTCCACCTTTCTTCTGATTGCTGCAGAAAACAGTTTTTGGTACTTGCATATTATCGCAACCAGATTTTCGTGTTAATGTTGGTTGCTTCCCGTTATTTAAACTACTACCAGAAAGTATTGAGAAGCCCAGAAACCATGTTTTCTGTAAGATTTTGTGTGTTTAAGCAGGTGTATGACTTAAATACATGAGAAAGTAATGTTTCATTGCAGGTACCTCCTTTAGTGCCACCATCTCATGTCACCATTTACAGTAATACTTAGTGGAACACTGTAAAAGTTTCCGGTACCAAGTTTCCTTAAAAGTACTGTTTGCACAGCTATGATGAATAAACAGTTTACCTATGTACTGTTTCTGAAACTGGTTCTGGCTGCTATGTGAATTTAAGTTGTTATAAACATTTGTGTGTTTGTTCGTGCGGTGCTTGTCGAACATTTGTATGGGCAGAAAATGCTGCCTTGCAATTTGACATTGCTTGTTAGCCATGTCTCTGAAACTGCTGTTGTCCGGAATGTCAGTTTCAATGATTAGAAACCTTTTCTGTGTGTATGTAAAGCATATGTGTAGGGCTGTAGTTCATGCACTGTTAAGTGCAACACTTTCATCAGCAGTACATGCTGCCTTGGAATATCACGCCGGTTGTTAGCCATGTCAAGTGGAAGAGTATAAAGTAAGACATTTAAAGTCATTACCTATGCAGTGCATCTCTTTAAAGATAGCATAAAAGTATGTCTAAAAAATAACCAAAGGTTTACCAATAACCCTTTCTGTGTGCCTGTCTTCTCCTTCGCTGCAGAATCCCTTTCACCGGCTGAAAGTAATGCAAGTGACAGATCGATAATACCCATTACAACTGCAGCGTGCTAGTGTAACGGACGCAAAACAGGAAGCGGTTTTTGGTACTTGTTCCTGTTCCTAAAAAGTTGTGGGAAGTTTCATGCCACTACTAAGGAGTTCCCTGACACTTTGAAATATTTCATGTGGTGCTATTTGTGCAGGTATGAGTGAATCACAACCGGGAAAAACTGGTTGCGATAATACGCAAGTACCCAGTTTTTATATGATAAACCTCAGTATGACAGAAAAATAACAAACATCTCAAACTTTTATTTTTTTTAATTTTATGAATGGGGAAAGGTGAAGTTTGGTCATTTGCACTGCTTGAGTGTGCAGCCTGTGTTGCAAAATGTCATGTTTCTATGAAAAAAGAATTCCCACTTAGGGACTCTAAAAGACAGCAACCCTTGATAAATGAGGAATGTAACATTTTAAACTAAACAAGCTATGAAAGAAATGTGCAGCTATCCCAAGTGAAACTTTTAACATTTGCAAGAGAACATTGTGAAATTTAAAATGTTCAAAGTTTCAACAAATCTTTGGGAATTTGGGGGGGGGGGCTGCATTCACTGTTTTTAGTCATTGTGAAGGCAGTGTTCAACATTCTAAATATTTAAAAGTACAAGCTGAATGAACAGGAATTGCATGCAGCGTACTTTGCAGAGTGGGGAATGCAAGCATGCTTAAAAGGAATGAAATTACTAAGTCACAAAACTAAAAACAGCAAAATGTGATGCAGAAAAAAAGGATCAGAACCACTTCTTTATATGCAAAAAATTTAAAGATAAGGATATCTTTAAAGAGGTAGAATATTCAAGTTGGTAGTTCCTTAAATGACAGCATAAACCCATTATACAGTTTCATCTATATAGCTTTAAAAGTATAGTTTAAGATTTTTATATTTTAAGTTTTATAGACTCATAAGTAAGTATGCACTTACAAGCTGCACTTGTGGGCCACTTTAAAGCCCTTCAGTTTCCCTTTTGATGCTCTAATTAACCTATCCCATTTGGTTCTAGACTGTCCTTACCCATCATGTGGTTGATAATTATATATTACCTTAATGAGAACAACTGGGATCATATAATGGATAATTTGAGGGGACCCATGCATGGGATAAAGTATTTAGGAACTGCATCTGTTCATTAGTAGCACAGGGGCTGTCCTGGGGTACATTTTCTGTTTTACATCTATAGATCTAATTTGCTCTTGAATATGGACAAGGATGACATTTTTTTATGTGGCTGGGGTGTCTGTTTCAGAGCAGCGGTATCCTCTGTGTGGGATATGCCTGTCCCTCCAGAGCATTCTGTTGATGTGCAAAAGAGGTTTAAATTCCTAGACATAGTATTTTTGATGCCATGTGATGTTTACTTTGGAAATGCTGGTGGTCACAGTTCTAGTAGTTAATGTACCTTACACTCTACCTACACCATATGGCACTTCATCCTCTTCTCAAGCATACTAATGAAAAGGTAAGCTGCAGGAGATGTGGTGTTGTACAGTGCATGCCACAACCAAAGTACATTACAGCCTTCACCGAATGCATTAGAAAAGATATAGAATAATGTCCTGTAGAATATGAAGGTACGAGATAAACAGCAACAAGGCAGTACTTCCCTTAATAGGATTCTTTTGGCAGGCAGTATTTAATACTACGCATAATTATACTGCCTTAAAACACCATACTCTAAAATTGATGCCATACTAAACTGAGTTAAATGTATAGTCTCTAGATGAATTTATTCCATTTTATAAGAACCGTAACAATCTAGAGCAGTTTGACGGTAGCTTTGAACACCTGCAACAGACATAAATATCTTGTACTACCGTTATTCTACTAAGTTATGGCAGGTCACTTAGGACTACCTAGCTAGAAACCTGCATTTCTGACTGACAGGCAGAAATTAAATGCATGCCGTACATTTCATTAGGAGAAGTGGTTTTATTAAATCACGGATGACTCCAAGGCATGCGAAAGCACTTCAGACAGTTTTGGTTTATTAAGGTATGCACCATAACAGTTAATGCAGTGTACACACAAATCATACAAACCCTATATATATATATATATATATATATATATATATATATATATATATATATATGCTAATTTAGTACTATTGGATTAGGAGAATGAATACATATTCAAGAGTCAGTATTTAGACAAGATTATTAGATATGTATGTTTCCTGGATGATATTTTTGTTCTATGGAAAGGTACTATCGAAGAGGATACCTGAATTGGACAACTACCTACTTAAAATTTACACATTCATACAATAGTCAAGGGATAGCTTATTTAGATACATTCATCTCTCACACTTACAAATGGTTTAAGTCTAGAATATACAGGAAAAGCACTTTCAGTAATTCTTATTTAGGATATACTAGTTGTCAAACCCTGGAAGCAAAAAAAAGTATACTGAAAGGGCAGTGTATAAGAGCAGCACACATGACTTCTGACTATGAGGAGATGAGAAGTGAGATAGACAACATCGGCCGAATGTTTAAGGACACAGGATACCCCATTTCTATGATTAATGATGTTTCTCATTATGTTATGAGAGAATGGGGTAAAACAAATATAAGCCATTGTTAGGAGCAGATTTGGTACGCAACAGGAATATTGAGGGAAATAATAATTTTAGTAGGGCATTCATTTTGGAATACAACCCAACTGTGGAAATAGTGAAGAATATAATTGCACGAAACTGGGCATACCTAAAAAGTGATGATGAGGTATACTGAATCTTGGGGCACAAGCCTAATTTCGTGTACAAAACTGCTCGAATTTGAATATAATAGAGGCATACAAGTCCAAGGAAGAAACAATGATGAAGGGACTAGAAAATGTGGCAGGTGTAATCAGTGCTTTGCTATTACAGAAGACAGCTAGATTATACTAGAGAATGTAAATAAAACAAATATATTTTTTAAGAAAGGGAATTGTAATACTAGACACGTGATATATTTAGCTAAATGCAACACCTGCGCTGCATTCTACATAGGCAAAACTCATAGAGCCTTTAAAAACAGAATATACGAACATCTTTATAATACAAGGAAAAAAGATAAAAACAGTGTTCTTTATAGATATACAGAAGCTAATTCCACTTGCTCTGTTTTTAGGTTTGACATTGTGAAAATTGTTATGTCATTACCCAGAGGGGAAATATAAAAACTATTTTAAAAGAGACACAGGTGAGATGGCAGTTGCTGTTAAATGTGACATGCACCCCTGGTATTAATGATAATATTACAATTATACCTGTGCTGGAATTAAGATAATAGTAGATACAACAATATGTATATGTACATTTTATTGTCATAAATATGTCACACATATACTTATGTATAGGTAAAGTATCAGCTTGTCATTTGAATATTTTACAAGTATGTTTAATACATAAACATATACTTATTTAGTATTTTTTAGTATTTTTGAACATATTTTATAAATAATAACAGTTATTTACATGGTTTATATATTTCAGTGCTTCATATTAGCAGTTCCCTTGGACAGGGACTTATACATGGCAGTTTGTTACTGGAGCTTTAAGTTAATGAAGAAGTTGATGTTAATTAATGAATTCATTGGCTTGTAAAGAGTATAAATATCAGTGGAGAGTGTTTAATAATTGATTCTGATGAAGTCTATGGTGTAGTAGATGAAAGTGCAAAATCTTTTGGAGTTATTGATGTGAATACAAGAATTGTTCATTTTTATACACGGAGTGGACTACTGTGGCTTTTTGGAATGCCTGGGAATCCTGTGTTTGGCGTTTTCCTTAACTGCTATTCATCTTTATTTAGTTACTCAAGTCAGATCTGTAAAACTCAGAAAGGAGCACCACTTACTCTTCCTGTCAGGCAATGAAATGTAATCTGCTCCTGTATGTCGTTAACACACCCTAAGGCCATACTATGCAGCTGCAGCAAATGGCTTTGCAGCTCTGTATCTATCTCCTGATCCATCAGTATGTTACAGTCCAGCAGAAGAAACTCACTATCATCAATTAATTATTTCTATTTTAGTCTCACCTGTGCAGAATCAACCTTTCAAGAAGCAGTAAGTAAATAAATAAGTGAATGAAAAACAAGTCCTGTGTAAGGCCTTCGGGTGTCACACAAAAGTAGTTTACTGCTGTAAGTCTTTTGTGTGTACTCAGCAGCTACACTTTAACATTCCTTATAAATTTGGATGACCTTGTCAAAGGTCAGGTGAGCAAGCAATATATATGTGCATGTACATATTAACATATATGGCGATGGACATATATATATATATATATATATATATATACATACACACACACACACACACACGTTTGTCTTTTCGGCTTTTCCCGGTTAGGGGTCGCCACAGCGGAACTCCGGTCCGCTAATGATTGGCAGTAGATTTTTATGGTGCTGAGTTACCAGCCCGACGCTCAACCTTCAGTGAAGGCACGCCCATTCACGCATGTCTTTCGAACGCCACTCTACCATGGGGAAGACATGCAGACTCCACACAGAAGGCACTCCAGCCGAGAATCGAACAGGAGAACCTCTTGCTGTGAGGCAACAATGCTACCGTTGCACCACCGCACACACACACACACACACACACACATATATATATATGTGTGTCGCTCTCTACAGAATTCTGCTTAGTTGTAGAACTCAGTCATAAGGGAAGGTTGGACAAGAGGTGACTTGAATTCTGAAGTTAATTTTACAGATAATGGCGATATAATGCTGGTTAAGCTTTTCTTTAAAGTCTGTGTAAGCCATCTGGAGAAGCAGTTAACTTAGGGAGATGGCTGTTTGAAGAATTAATGGGACTTGCACTACACACTTGTACATTACAGGTTGTGCCCAGTTAATCCCCAGGTCGCCCTTACCAGAAGCGCCACTATACTGAACTCTCTAAGTGAGCTGAAAGCTGTTAAAGACCTCGTCCAGCACAGTAACCTAAACTGACAAGGTAAATAACCCCTCTAAAACTCCTACCCGAGTCTTGTAACACAGCAGTACATCCCATTAACAGTGTAAAATTGGGCAAAGGCAAAACAATAAAAGTAAAATCAACTATATTTTGCATTGGGCATAAGCAAAGGATTAAAGTAGCTCTTACTATTTTCTCCATTGCCTGGTCAGTGTGGGGTCGGACTAACCCCGCTCCGCTCGCCCTCGCTGCGCTCAGGCTCGCTCCGCACCGCTCCCTGCCCCCTTATCCCACCCGCCCCAAGTGGTCCTACTTTTATACCTAACTAACCACACCCACTACTATACACACTCTCACACAATCACGCGTGACTTTACCTTACATTCCCCCACCTCCCTATACTTGAACCACTCCCACCTCACTTGTTATCTGCCTAAGCACCGATAACTATGTCATATACCATGAAGCTCCACCTCTCTCTAGCTCTCAAGCCAACAATAAAAACTCTGCCCCTTACTCTATTAGTCCTTACAACACTATACATGCTAACTACTTATGAGGACACTATCTACAACGGATATCACTATCCCAAATATCATACCTGTAGTCTATCATCCTTACCTTACACTACTTATCCTACTCACTACCCAACCAATATGGTACAATACACCAGATACCCCCTCCCCTATAAACCAAGAATTAACTCTCCTAAGTCCAAATATGCTGACATTTTACTATTCAAACTCCTGAAACTCATAGAACATCTAAGAAAAAACCTGTCTAAGGATGGTGACATCCACCCCAATCCAGGCCCTATCACAAACACTTACTCACATAACCTATCTCTTCCCCCGACCTCTCCTAACTCCCTCCTTATCTGCCATCTTAATATAAGAAGTCTAAACAACAAAATACACAATCTGCACACCCTGCTAGAGATATACCACCCCGACATTATGTGCCTGACAGAAACCTGGTTAAAACCAGCCACAAAAGACACTGAAATCACCCCACAAGGCTATAACATATACAGAAAAGACCACCCAATAAAAAAAGGAGGTGGTCTCGCCGTCCTCTATAAATGCTCACTAAATATTACCTTGAACCCTTCACAACCCCCCCAGATCTCCAATGCAGAATTAATCTCCCTGAAGATACAAATAAATAAGGAAAAAAGCATTAATCTACTTGTGATCTATATTCCCCCCGGAAGCAACACTGACACACTTGAGCATATCTTAAATTGGCTCGCTACCAATTGTCCCCAGGAAACTATTATCCTGGGTGATATGAATATAGACTGGAACCAATGCTCCTCCGAGACCAACCCCACCCTCATAAATCTCCATGGCTTCTCACAAATCATAACCTCCCCCACCAGACTTGGCAACTCCAACCAAAAAGAAAGTCTTCTTGACTGGATACTCACTAACAGTCCATCTCACGCCTATAAATCAGGGACTCTCCCAAACGAAATCAGTGACGATCTCATAACCTACATAGAGAAAAATAAGGTAGGGAGATGTAAACTACCAGTCTATAAATCCATCAGGAACACTAAACAATTTGACCTTGCTAAATTCCAACTAGAGCTGCAGTCCTGTAACTGGTCTAATCTTAAATACCTCCCTCTTGAGGAAGCCGTTATAACCTTTAATTCCACCTTTATAAAAATTCTCAATTCCCATGCCCCCATACGTTCAGCCAAGGTTAAAAACCTGACTGCTCCATGGCTAACAAAAGACACTAAATATAAAATCAAACTTAGAAACAAAGCCTGGGACAAATGGCGTGCCTCCAAATCCCCCCTAGACCGATCTCACTTCCAACAACTTAGAAATGTGACAAAAAAATCCATTTTACTAGACAAGAAGAACTACTACCTCCAACTCCAAAATAAACACCAACTTAATCCCCAAAAGTTCTGGGCAGGTATTAACAACCTTCTCCATCCAGGCAAGACCTCTACCCCAACTCCGGCTGACCTAAATGATAAAAGTCCTGAAGAAGTGGCCAACGCATTCAACTCTTTCTTTATTAATGTTATTAAATCCTTAGCGGCACAACAAACTCTGACCAACCTCACTACCACGAGTTTGACTCTGAAGTCAGAACCCTCCTTCCACCTACAACCTGTTTCCACTTCCTTCATTAGATCCCTACTGCAGAAACTAAAGCCTACTACCATTGCTGCAGACCTTCTACCAGCTGATTACCTACAAAAAGCTGCAGAGGTTATAGCTTACCCCATCTCCATCTTAATTAACCGCACCATAACGGAATCTACTATCCCCTCAATCTGGAAAATCTCCCACATCATCCCTCTCCACAAAGGTGGGACATCTACTGATCTATCCAACTACAGGCCAATAGCCATATTGTCACCACTTGCTAAAATCATGGAAAAATGCATACACAATCAACTAGTACACTATCTAATCCAGAACAAACTCCTAACTACCTCACAGCATGGCTTCAGACCCAAACACAGCACTACTACTGCCCTCCTGTCCTTCACTGACATAATAAACCACAACAAAAACAACAAAAACATGTCATCCGCTCTCTTTCTTGACCTATCAAAGGCCTTCGATATGGTCAACCACCAACTACTGCACAACACTCTAAAAACATTCGAACTAGACAACACAACACTCAAATGGTTCGATGCCTATCTCTCAGATAGAAATCAAGCAGTACTATGGCAAAACAAACTCTCGCCCCTATTACCTAACACCACGGGGGTTCCCCAAGGCTCTATCCTGGGACCCCCTACTCTTTTCTATGTTTATAAACGACCTCCACACAGTCATCCCCGAGTCCTCCTGTATACAATATGCGGACGACTCAACACTTATAAACACGGACAGGTCACCATCTAAGCTATTATCCAAAACCCAAGACTGTCTCACTGCAGTTGAAGACTGGTTGCTAGGTCGCCACTTGATCCTTAACCCTAAAAAAAACAAACTATTGCTCTTCCAGCCTACCCATAAACCTACCCCCATACTCTTTTCTGTTCAATCCAAAAATGGGACTACTATATCCCCAGACTCAAATTCCAAATTACTAGGTGTTACCATAGACAACAAACTCAGATTCGACCTTCACATTAACCAAACTATTAAAACAGTTAACAAAAAACTGGGGTCTCTTTATAGAATAAGATCCTTTCTTACTCCCAAAGCAAGAGAAGCCACAGCCCGCTCTCATCTCCTCTCCTCACTCCTTTATGCCTCACCTATACTTACCAACCTGTACAAAGCCGACCTAAATAAGCTCTCTGGCTGCTACAATCACATTGCTAGATTTGTTACTGGCATGCCTTACAAAACCCATCACTGCATCAACCTGCACAACCTAGGCTGGGTGGAACTACCCAACCTACTTCAACAAACCCAGCTAACAGTAGCTTCCAAGATCCTCCATCAACCTGACTCTATTCCTGCACTACGTAATTTAATCACCCCATATCTAAACCTAACTAGTCTGCGTTCAGCAAACAGGCTACTTGCTCAAACAGTCAAATCCTATAACTCTGGAGGTGACTCGCTGTTTGCAAATTCCATTGGTAAAATATGGAATTCCCTTCCGCCTCAACTCACCACCATCACCTCTTTACCCAAATTCAAGAAAAACCTAATCCTTCACTTTAAAAATCAGTGGCTCTGCCAATGCTCCAAACCAGACTAAACCCACCACCCTCTAGAACCCCACTTCTCCTCATGTTTCCTCTAGGCTCTTCCTCTACCTAGCATTTACTCTGACTTTTCTTCCTTCTAAACCTTAAATGTTTATCAAGTGCATAATCTTATTGTACCTACGTATTAGTCTTAATAAAGAGCAGTAGTTTCTCTGTTCATTTATCTCTTTGTACCTATGTACTAATTATCAAAACATGTAGTATATTCTCTGTTTATAAGTATGTAAACTAATGTCAATGTGGAGCTTTTCTCCCCGGGCCTCCGCTGAAAATGGACATGTATCCAGTCGGATTTTCCCGGTCAACAAATGTAAAATAAAATAAATAAATAATAATATATATATATATATATATATATATACATATACATACATACACGCACGCGCACACACACACACACACACACACACACACACAAGTGATGATGTCTCTTGTGAAGGAATGACACATAGTAAATGCAAACAGCTGCAGTCAGTATCTCAATGCTTGTATCCAAGTACTGTCACAAGGACATTTTAAGGATCCAGTTATCTGGGGCATAACAACAAGTACAGAAAATTCAAGCAGGCGACAAAAACAACAAGCTATAATCAAGATGGCATGTCTACCAGTGTCTGGCTTGGTACCATATCAGTTGAGTAAATGGAAAGGTGATCTGACTGGTATAAAAGTGTAAGCGTGTAAGAAAAAATGGACATCACCTGTATGACACTAAGGCGAATGGAATTAATACTACTGTTTACCATACAAGTGCAAAATGGGTTTTTATCTTTAATGTAGTAAGCAAATGGCATGACAGGAGGTTTAATCAATGAAGTAATACACTAGGCATAAAAGTCAACTGGGGTCAGTAATGCAGCAGGGAAGGAAATGGAAGGAGAATACGGTAGTGGTGAACCAGGCTACAGGCACGAGAGAGAGGTAGTGTAGCGTATCAGGCAACAGGCAGCCTGGGAAAAAGATTGCTTCGACATTAGGCTATGGGAAAAAATGTGGAAGGGTCAGTGACGTACCAGAGTGAGTCTGTGGTGGAAGATTAAAGTCACTGGAGTTTCAGATTAAATACTAAACATGTCAGATAGGGACTGGTGGACATAGGAGATAGGAACTAGATGACTGGTGCACACAACAGATAGGAACTAGATGACTGGTGCACACAACAGATAGGAATTAGATGACTGGTGCATAGAGGAGAGAGGGACTACATAACAGGTGCTCAAAGGAGACAGAGACTACATGAAAAGTGCAGATAGGAGACAGGAACTAGATGACAGGTGTGCATAGGAGACAGGAAAGTACAGTTCTGTACACCTACCATAAATGTAGATGTTCGAGTGTATTCACTGTTACAGTCATTACATTTGGGTAATCTGCTAGCAGGTTGCCCTCAGTCAGCCTGATTAACATAGTCTTGGGTCCTGCGTCGGTTGCTGTCCCTTCTTCCAGGACGTCAGGTCGTCAGGGGTATAAAACATGCAGCCGATGCCATTACATCAGTTTTTCTTGCCCCAGATGTCAGGTGCCCCCCTAATGGGGAGCATATAAACATAAAAAACACAAAGGTATACATCCAACAAAAAGCAAATACACCAAAAAGGCTTTTAAGCATACTAAAAGAAAGTAGAGGTTTAGCCAGAAAAAGTTAGGGGGCTGGAGGGAGGGTAACCAGGACTGCAACGGTGAACACACTTGAACATCTACATTTATGGTAAGTGTACACAACTGTACTATGTTCTTCATGTTTCACTGTTGCAGTCATTACATTTGGGTAAATTCCCAAAGCTATGGTTGGGAGGAGGTGGAGTTTATACAGCATTAGGGCCAGCTATAAGGCCATGCAAGACAGCAGTGGCAAGGCCAGCGCTGGATTTAGAGAAAATTGGTAAATGATAATGCTTGGTGAAAGTATGTACAGAGTTCCAGGTAGCAGCTTCTAGGATGTCCCTGGTAGGAACACCTCTGAGAAAGGCTGCAGAAGTAGATGAAGCCCTGGTGGAGTGAGATCTGATCCCCTGGGGGATAGGTTTTCCATGGTGCTTATAGCAGAAATGAATGCAATGGCTTATCCATTTAGAAATGGTTTGCTTTGAAATAGCCTTCCCCTCTGCCTCTGCAGCAAATGCAACCAGCAGTTGTTCAGATTTATTTCAAGGTTTAGTCCTATCCAAGTAAAATCTAAGTTGTCTGTGCACATCCAAGGAATGCAGAATCCGTTCCCCTTTGTTCTGTGGATTGGGAAAGAAGGTTGGCAAATGAATGGACTGATTAAGAGCCACACTGGAAACCACCTTGGGCATGAAGGATGGATTGTTCTTGAGAGATACCCTGTCCACATGAAAGATGATGAAAGGCTCCACTGCCATAAGGGCCTGTAATTCAGAAATCCTTCTAGCTGAAGTGATTGCTAAAAGGAAGGCTGTTTTCCAAGAAAGAAATTTTAAGTCTGCAGTAGCAGCTGGCTTGAAAGGAGGTAGAGTGAGTTTCTCCAAAACAAAGTTAAGGTCCCAGGCAGGGGTTGGAGCTCTCCTGGGTGGTCTCAAGTTTTTTGCCCCTCTAAGATACTGCTTGAGCAGAGGATGAGAGAAGAGGGGAGGTTCTGTGTTATAATGAACTGAAATAGCTGAGGCATGGATTTTAATAGAGGAGAAAGACAGGCCCTTGTGAAGCATCTCAGTTAAGTATTGCAAACTCAGGCTGCAAAGTTCAATGTTGGAAGCTGAGGGTGCAGAATTTGATTCTCCTGCTGAGACTGCAGGGAAGGGGTCTGAGGCAGGTGCCATGGAGATAACTGTGACACATTGCACAGGAGGGGCTACCAGTGTTGGCGCGGCCAGTCTGGAGCAATCAAGATCATCCTTGGTTTGTCCTGTTTGACTTTTAGTAGAACTTTGGAGAGCAGAGGCAGTGGGGTAAAGGCGTAGACTGAAAGGTTTTTCCAGATGAAGGACAGAGCATCCACTTTTCAGGCTTGTTTGTGGGGAGTCCTTGTGCAAAACTTGTCCAACTGGTAGTTCTGGGGGGAGACAAATAGATCTATGTCTGGGCTCCCCATTTCACTTGTCAACAAGTTGAAAACCCTTGGTTCCAGTTTCCACTCGTGTGGGTCCATGAGGTTTCTGCTTAGTCCGTCTGCCAGTGTATTCAATTTTCCTGACAGGAACTGACCTTGTAGGTGCACTTGGTAGCTCAAGGCTGTGTTCCACAATGCCATGGCTAGTCTGCAGAGGGGGTAGGAATGTGTACCCCCCTGCTTGTTTATGTACCACATAACTGTGGAGTTGTCCGTCTTTACCATTAGTTGTCCTGGAAGAATGTAGTCCTTGAAGGCTGTCAGAGCATTCTGTACAGCTAACATTTTTTTTTTATTGATATGTAGGTGCATTTGATTTGGGTTCCATTTGCCCTGAATGCACTTTCCTGCCAGGTGAGCCCACCATGCATAGTTTGAAGCATCTGTAGTTAGTGTTTGGGCAGCAGGGGGTAGTGTGAATGGTAGTCCATTGTTTTGGTGGCAGGCCTCTACCCACCATAGGAACTCCAGGCGTAGGCAAGGTATGATAGGAATCATTGTTTCCAGGCTGCGATAATCTTGACTCCATAGACGTTTTAGATACTACTGTAGTTTCCTCATATGCAGTCTTGCATATGGAATTAGAAGAATGCAGGAGGCCATGAACCACAAGGCTTGCAGTATTTGTTTTGCAGATATCAGGGTTTTTGTGGCCACTTGTTTGAAGTAAGTTACCAAATGAATTTGCTTTTTTGGCATGAGGAAAGCCATCTGGACAGTTGTATTCAAGCTTACACCCAGGAATGTAATTTGTTGACAGGGTACCAGTTGTGATTTCTTTTTGTTTATGGTGTACCCCAGACAAGTTAGAATCCTTTTTACAAATGCCAAATGATTTAAAAGTATGCCCTGGTTTTCTGCCTGAATTAGACAATCGTCCAGGTATGGATATACTTGAATATTTCTTTGCCTGCAAAATACAATAACTGGAGCCAGGCACTTTGTGAATACCCTGGGCGCAGTAGACAAGCCAAAGGGCAGTGCAGAGAATTGATAATGCGCGTAGCCTACTTTGAAGCGTAGGTATCTTCTGCAAGATTCCCTGATTGGGATGTGCAGGTATGCCAACCAGGCATCTTTGCCTAGCATAGGAAGTAATTGGTGAAATGTCAGCATCTTGAATTTTGGAATCTCCAGAAAGGTGTTTAGAGTAGACAGGTCCAGGATTAGATGCCATGATTTGTCTTTTCTGGGTACCAGAAAAAGCCTGGAGTAGAATCCTTGTCCCTTTTCCTCTTCTGGTACCAGTTGAATAGTCCCCATGCTTAAGAGGGAAAGTACTTGTTTTTGAGCCTCTGCCACTGATTTGGGTGCAGGTCAGGCCACCCGTTTGCCATTTGGTGTTGGTAACGTGTGGAAATGAAATCTGTATCACCGGGACACTATATTTAAAACCCATTTGTCCTGGGTTATGAGTTCCCAGTTCTTTGCATGAAGAGCAATCTTTCCCCCCAAAGGGGCGGTCAAAAGATAAGTGCTTAGGAATTTTAAAAGGAAGTCATTGAGACTGTTTACTATAGGGGGTGTCTTATTTCCAGATTTGGAAGTGGAGGCCCCCCACTGCTTAGTTCTGAGAGTCCCCTGGGACTGAAACCTGGGTTTTTTGCTGCATCTGGGTTTGGCTTGAGAGGACCTGGAAGGGACTGGAAAAGACCACTTCTTAGTAGGCCAGTGCCTACTGAACCTTGGAGGTTGCACTTGTAAAAAATCTTTAACAGTTTGCATAGATTTAGCTTTATCTTCCATCTTTTTAAGAACTTCAGCCTTGTTGCCAAACAGGCAGTCATGATTTAAAGGAGCATCCAACAATTTAGCTTTAACATGATCAGGCAAAGATTGCTCCTTAAGCCAAGCATGCCTTCTAAGCACAGACCCAGTAACAGCAGCCCTGCAAGAGGCCTCTAAAGAATCAAAACCACATTGCAAAGTATGTTTTCCAACTTGTTCAGCAGAATGCATTAAATCCTGTAAATCTTTATTTTCCACACAGTCAGGAATCAACATCATTTTCTGTTTAAGCAGTCCAATAATATGCTGTTGATATTTTAACATATGAAATTGGCAGTTTAAAGCTCTGATTGCCAAGGTTGCAGAAGTATAAACCTTTTACCCCATCTATCCAGCACCCTGGAGTCTCTATAAGAAGGGGTAGGATTTTTTGCAGTAGAAGCCTTAATGCCCTTGGGCCCCTGAGAAATAGTCTCGGGATCTGCAACAAGATTTTTGAAAAGAAACTTGTGGGACTCAGGAACCCTGTAGTATTCTGTCAGGTTTACTAGGAGCCGGAGGCAGGGAATCAGGGGCCAAACTGGATTCCAAGAACACATCAACAATGTCTAGTACAGGAGCTATAGCCAAAGGCCTATGCTGAGGTAGAAGAAGGAAATCCCTAAGCCTCTTTTTTGAATCAGAAAATTCCTGACTTTCCCAGTGGAAATGCTCCCTTAAAGTATGTAAAGTTTCCCCAAAAGAAAAATCCTCAGGAGGGGAAGCAGAGGGAATGGAATCCTCTGCATCAGAATCCTCATAAGTAGGTATGGACAAATCCAGGTCATCAGAAGTCAGAAGAAACAGAATCCTGATCAGAAGATTCATAATCAAGCTCAGCCCTAGGCCTCTTGGGGGGGGGGGGGGGTGACTACCCCTGATTAGAGTAATTAGATCTTCAGCCATTTTTATCATTTGTTTTTTGGGCATAGGGGCCTGAGCATGTGGCCTGGGCATCGTTTTTTTAGACATGGATCGAGATTTAGGCCTTAGTAATGAAGGCGGTGTTGATTTAATATGCAAGTCTGTAGGCCTGAATATACCCTCAGAAGCCGGTGCCTGCACAGCGGCTCCGGACCCATCCAAGTTAGAGACATCCACGGGTTCCACAGTTGAAGTATCTCGCAGAATGGGTCTCAGTAGAGGCCTGCGAATCAGAAGTAGCGGGTATCAGGGGCTGCGAAAGCGTTTCACTGAGCACTGGCGAACTGGCGACTGGCTTAGGAGAAGCGTTGTCGGCAGTTTTGGACCTCGGCGGCCTGTCTCTGTCTTTATCTTTGCATTTTTTTGGAATCCCAGTAGTTGGATAGCTAACCGACGACATTTCTGGATAACTAAACCAAGAACCGAAATATTTAGAGGCAAAAATATACCGACGACGTATAGTGTGCTGATTAAATAAAGCACAAAACTGACAGCAAGGTACGTCGTGGTCAGGGCCTTAGCAAGGAATACAGTACGAATGAAAATCTTTATGAGGTATTTGCTTTCCACAAGTAATGCAATTATTAACTTTTACTGACATCGGTAAGGAGCAAGAAAAAGTTTCCCCAACAGGGTACTTAGCTTTAAGTTGAAGACTTCGGTTCTGAAACTCGAAAATGAAAATTTCAGGAGTCGGCCGACCGGCACTTGCGAACTGCTTCTGCTTCGGGCATCGCACGGCAAGAAAGACTGATATAATGGCATCGGCTGCATGTTTTATACCCCTGACGACCTGATCTCATGGAAGAAGGGACAGCAACCGACGCAGGACCAAAGACTTTGTTAATCAGCTGATTACCCAAATGTAATGACTGCAACAGTGAAAGACGAAGAACATCTAGACAACCAGTGTGGAAAGCTAAACGCATGAGTAGGAACCAGAGTTGCAAGAGGAGCTGGCTAAGCACAGAAGAAGGGGATGGTAGTGGGAGGGAGCTCACTGTTATACTAAGCTAACATGGGAAGGGAGATGAGTGGGCCAACAGGACACAATGTTAACACAGGGAGGAAAGGGAGAGATGAATGTCACTGTTAAACAGTACAACAAAACATACAGTGCAATGTCTTCCTGGGTCATAAAAGTGGCACAAATATTCCCCAAAGAATGCATAAATCCATACTCATGGCCAAAGAACAGAACACACCTCCAAGGTTCGGGGGAGAGATATAACGGCAGCCTATCTCAAAGGGGTCAAAGCTTGAACTTTGTACTACTGTCATTTAAATATGTCTTTTGCACTGTATCACACTTACCATAAAACAAGACGTGTGATAACAGCACTAAAATGCACACTCCCACAAGATAAATAAAACCAGTATGATATAGCTAAGGACACACAAGACTTGGTGATCGAGTTTTTCTCCTGCATACCTTTGCATGGGAGAAATTTCTTACAGTAAGAAGAGAGGTTCATGATAATCTTGTCAGGTCACCCTAAAGAATATGTCACCTCTAAACACAAAGGGCAAGTAGCACCTCTTGTGCACTTCACTTGCTGCAACGTACTCAATGCTGTTTACTAACATTTGTTTCCCTAAACCTTGTTTCCTTAGGTTCATTAGATATTCAGTTTCATAATCACAAAGCTATTCAGGGTTTTCCCACTTATGTATTTAATTTATTTGCCTTTTGTGCCTTAACTGCTTACATACTAATAAAATAGATAATTAACATTACTGTCACTGTTGGAATATTATCCTAAACCTTTGTACTGTTTTGCTGCAGTGTATTTCAGTATTGCCTTGCTTATGTGAGATGTTTAAATGTTTTGCCCAAAGGGAAGCAGTAAGGTGGATGATGAGACATACCACAACTGGATGATGAAGCATACCACAACTGTTAAACAATTAAGTGAACACCTTGGCAGATGGTTTCTTTTCTGAAGTGAAAATCCTGACTTCAAGTAAGTCTGACATCGGATAAGCAGCAGAAGTGCAGCATGGGTGTACTTTTCTCCAGATACTGAGAGATCCTGGAGGGAATAGTAGTTACTTACGGAGAGTCACAAACTTATTCAATTTGTGTGTGTGTGCATGTGTGTACTTCCAGGTAGAACCCAAGACAAAGCTTAATGATGAAACTCTGTTTTCTCTTCCCTGCACCAAGTAATTCCAACTTTACAATGTTAGTAGAGCAGTTATCAGACATGGTGGCTTGGGTTTGTTTCCAGAATGTATACTGCCTTGTATCGCGGGGTGGGAGGACAAGTCATAGAACACCAGGCAGAGACTGATATCTGTCTGCTCAAACAGTGGCAGGAGTATATGGGATCCTTGGCTATGCATCTAGAATAAACAATCTTTCTCAGGTTTTACGTTTCTTCCCTTCCTCGCCAATGTAATTTCCCTTGTTTTCGGATTATTTTTCTCACTGCCCTGTCACAAGAAACAAACTACTCCACATACAGACACAGACACAGACACACAGACACACAGACACACAGACACACACACACACACACACACACACACACACACACATCTCTACTAGAGTCACTGCAACAGTGGCTGTTACCTAAATCCCTCAGTTCTATCCACTCCAGTAAACCAGGCCTATTACTGAAACTAGATCACAGCGCAGAGTGAAACTGAGCACCTATGCTAATGAGATGGCCAATTCAAATATGATTAACATTAACATTGCAAGCACACTAATGTAAAATTACATAATATATGCTAGCAGACTAACATAAAATACATACTTACCTACTAATGTGCATTAGTGATGCAAGATTTTCCTGGACTGATCCATGGGGAGCTCCCCTTTCTAGATAAGCTAAATTGGCCCCACTCCCACTTTTGTAGAATCTATTCTTCCTCACAGATAACTAGAAACCATACGTGAAAGGTGCCTGAGATTACAGTAAGGTCTGATGGAATACACATCTATAAAGAACTTCAAAAGATTCAGTAATAAAACTCTTAAGCTTTTAAAGGTACATCCACGTAAACAGGGTGTCCATTAATCAAAATATTACACGGCTACACAAACACCTACTATACAAGCATTTCCAGCACCTTAGGCAAATGGGAGAATAAGAAAAAGAAGGTTAAATATATATTTTATTTTCTGATTTAAGCTTCTTGGACTTGGACAAGAAAGGCCACCTCACCCAGTTAGTTACAACCTTTAGCAGTGGATTAATTTGATACTGGAAGTCAGAGTTTAATCACCCTTACATGCATGTTCCCCCACATACAACAGTATTTGCTTTATGGGCACACTGTTTAGACAAACTCTACAAATCCTAACTAGTAATGAGACTATGATAAAACCTTAATAGAATTAGCTTCTGGAACCTTTAATAAAATATTTGCTTTATAAATGTCATCTTTTATATTTAGCACAATTTTCACAAATATTTCAAAAGCAATTATAAAATGCACCAGACACCATTTATCAGGAAACCAAGGGACACACTGGCTATACACAAGAGAGTAAAGCGTATACCAGTTTTGTGTATTTGAAAAGCAAATGACAGAGGACTTCTTTAAAAGGTTTGATCCATTTACTGAGCAAACACACCGCCAGGAAAACGCCATGTATCACACAGTCAAATCCAGCATTAACAGACAAATACAGTTGTGCAACTAAAGTACCAAATCCAAAAACACAACGCAACTGGAACATGCACAGAAGGAAACTTTATTAGACAATCCAAGAAGTGCTTTCACATCAACCAGATGGTTTTTCAAGCAGTATAAAACAAACATATAAAAATACAAGGTATATAAATCCTAAAAAAGTCATGTGTTTAAGATGAATAAAACAATTTCCTCAATTAATTTAGGTTTAAAGGTGCAATGCTCATTCAAGCCAGGCAGACTACTCGCATTTAGCCTATAGTCAGCATAATCAAAAATTTTATACCTTTTATGAGTGAGATGATGTTCAAAATAATTAGAACACAAAAGGTGCTTGCAACAGTTGCAGTGCTTAAATGAACAAGTCCCTTTCTTGTTACTTCTAACAGAGGTGCAGTCACTATAACACAGCTGTCATCCTAGATTAGATTTATTCCTAAAAGCAAAAGAGGGTTTATGTCCCACTGTATATGCTAAGTCACTACTGGCTAAAAGAATAGATCTATTCTTTTTAATGACATTGCAAACAATATTTACATTGTTAACATACACAAACAATATTTACACTGTTAGCATAAGTTAAAGGAAATCTCAACAGATCAGAACCATTGAAATCAGTCATCTCTGTAGTAAATGAAATTACAGAGGAGGGGTACCAGAACTCTCATTACAACGACACTAAGGCAAAGCCAAAGTATGCCTACGAAGCACAACTTCATTAGAAATTCCTGCTATATCAGTGTCGTTACAACCTCTGTCCAAAAAAATCCTTTCTCAATGATGCAATAGCATTAGGGGGGTGATAAGCACTGGTGGTCCAGTGTGTTGCACACACCATCTTACCCTACAAGATACTGCAATAGGTAAATCTGGGATGCACACTGCTACAATGCAACAAAGTGCTCCTTTTACAATTTTTCCTTTAAAAAGAAGTTATCAATTGAGCCATCCTGATTTCTAACAATCTGCACAAAAAGAAATTAATGTTCATTTCAGAAAATGCATAAATAAACTTTAAAAAGATAGTCATCTTATGTAAATATTGAATGAAGGCAGACAAGAAAGCTTCAACATCCTTCCAAATGAAAAATATATTATCCACAAATTGACAGTAACATCCTACCAAACTCACATACGGATGGTTAACAAACAAAAAGTTGCATTCCCATTCGTCCAGTGCCATGTTGGCACAGCTGTTAGCACAGGGGGTGCCCAGGCAACACCAGTAACCTGTAGAAAAAATATTTTTCAAATAAAATAGCATTGTTCACTAAAATCAATTCCAACAATATGCATAACATATTTATATGTGCAGTGGAAAAGTCACTATGACATAATAAAAAGCTTAGAATACTCTCAATACCATATGCGTTCGGTATAAAGGTAAAGAGAGATCTGATGTCAGTGGTGACAGACAGGTGGTCATTAACGGTGTTCCTAGCAGAACAGTTAGACAAAATTTCCAAAAAAATGTTTAGTATCCCTAAGCACAGTTTCCACTTTAATAATAAAAGAATCAATAGTTTCTCAAAATAAATGGATAAGGGTTCTGTGACCCAGACTGAATCAAATACAACAGGTTGTAGTGGTTGGATAAGTGGGTGATTTGTGCACAGCTGTTTCTTTTAATAACAACCATGTATCAAAGGTACTCTATGAAGCGAAACATGAAAAAACTCAAATAAGTCCTGTATCAACAATTTGCTCATACACAAATTATAAATATTCATTTTAACCCCAGATAATATCAACCTGATATTTAAAGATACATTTATAAGTGGCCTCATCATTCAATAATACGTTCATTTTTTTGTCTAAATGCTTCTGTCTGTCCATAACCTCTATACTCCCTTCTTTATTAGCAGACTCAATAGTGAGGTGGTCATTGGCCTTCAGTTCCCTCATGGCAATATATTGAGTAAGCGTTAAGCTGTGAAAACCCTTTCTCCTGCATAATATACCTGTGTGACAGCTATCATATAAGTCAGACTCACATTTCATTAAAAAAGCTTCAATAAGTGGAGGGTTCACTGGTATAAAAGAGTTTGCTTGCTTAAAGGAAATATCGGCATGTGTACTGTTAAAAAATAATTCTGAAGGTTAAGTTTCTGCTGAAAAGTCTGACATCAGTTATGAAATCATTAATGCCACCATTGGCTGTAAGAATAAAGGTCTATTCAAAACACTAAGTTGTGTTGGAGTGATTGGTGTAGAGGAAATATTGAAAACTAAATTGCCCTGTTGTTTTTGGACATGCTGTGAGTCATTACATGAGTCTTTGACAATCCCCAGATTTGTCTCTATCCCTGATTCCTTTTCTTATTCCTGCCCCGACTTACCAACCATGGCATCTTTAGATGAAAACTTAATGATTCTGGCAATGTTGGAAAATCCTGTTGATTCTGCATGTCCAAATTAGGTCAAAATGAATCACGTTGTTCAAAAACTACAGCGGAGTTTAAAACAAAGTCAAGGGGGTGCGTTACATCATAATGATGACTCAAAATGTTGTTATTAAAATAAACAGCTGAGAGTTCTAATGCCCATGAGAAAATGTGTTTGTTCTTGAAAGCACCAATGTCCCATTGCAATTTCTGCATTTTTTAGTGGCTTTTAAGTGACTCTCAGATAAAGCTATTTTATCAAGCACATTTTGATAATCTCTGAAAATAGACTGGAACACCAAATTGCTGGTAATGCTGTAGGATAAAGTATGAATGAACTCAAGGCTCTCAGACTCTATAGATACAAAATGTTCATTCATATGGGCATATAGTCCAAACTGAAATGCAGATTCAGTTCTTGCCATTTCTTTAGCAATGTCGGGTAGGTATTATCATATGTAGCTCTTTAAAACTCGCACGCCTCGGGGAGCAACATTCAGTTGCAGATGCACATCAAATTAGTCTAACTTTAGTTTATTAATATCCCTGAACAAGGCTTGCTTCAAATTACCCAAGGCATTATCAGTTGCCAATGTACCAGAAGAAGAACAGAGAGATAAGAGTTGATTACCTTGAATGTGTAAAATTTGCTGAAATCTTTCTGTAGAGGATTGTCCACTGAAAAGAGGAGTGTAATCTTGTAAGTTGATTTCATTGCCTCCTGCTATGTTCTGTAAGCCAGGCATCCAAAATAAACCAAACTCAAATCCAGCATAACGGATAAATCTAGCTGAATTGAGAATTGTGAATACAACTGGCTCACTAAGCTAAATGCAACTAGTCTGCATGGTTTGAATGAGCATTGCATCTTTAAACCTAAATTACATAGCAGGAAATTGTTTCATTAGTCTTAAACACATGACTTTTTTAGTATATATATATATATATATATATATATATATATGTACACAACTTGTATTTTTATATTTATTTTATACCACTTAAAAAGCATCTGGTTGAAGTGAAAGCCCTTGTTGGATTGTCTAATAAAGTTTCCTTCTGTGCATGGTTCCAGTTGTGTTTTGTTTTGGATATGTCATGTATGCCATTTTATATACATTTTGAATTACTTTATGGAAAGAGATGCATTAGAATTGAATTTTAAAAAGCTTGGCTGTATTTACCATAACCTTATTTTATTAATTTACATATATTTTAATGACTTCCCCCCAGGCAGGCTAAATGATTCTCTCTCTCTCTTTTTGCTTGAGCTTGTCAATTCAAGAGGTTTTACTGGTTCAAATGATCCTAGGTAAGAGGAGGTAGTTTGGTAAAGATAGTATCCTGAAGTAGATGCAACAATCAGAAGGACTCAAAAGACCACAACTCTTCTCTAGTCTGCACCTAGGTATTTTCATGTGTTTCAGGCAAAGGCTATCATTAGTTAATTCTTAAACAAACCATGTCCCTGTTATGATTATAAAACTGAAGAACTATGATCACAGGTCAGGCACATCTTTGTCAATCAGAGGAGAAATTGTGGATATCAATTAATAGAGAGATGGAAGTTTTATCTGGGAGGGGAAGAGGGCAAGAGTCAAGTGGGATACGTTGATACTTCCTATAGACCACGGTGGTTTGGGATTACCTGACTTGAAGGGTACTTCAAAGCTACACAGTTAAGGATCCTGTACATAGTACAAGCAGAAAGCTCTAATTAAAAGTAGAAAGGGCTGATTAAACAGGGAAAGCTCAAGAAATAAGGAGAGACTAGGATTTTGGATGCAGATCCTTATGGAGAATAACAATAACCATACAGAATATCATATTCATAAATTAGCAGAAAGTATTCTAAAACAAAGTCAACACTGGAATGAAGAAGGGATTCTGATGATAAGGATTACTACAATTTGGGGTACAGAAAATAGGCAAGAGAGGACTGGAATTTACTGGAAAAAACTGGCAAAGGAATCATGGCATTGCGAGCAAATAATCAGAGTGGGAAACGTAATAGAATGGGAGCAGGTGAAGAACACATTTGGACTGCAGACCAGAGATCACCTTTTTTTATCAAGGATTGGCATCAGAGTACAGGAAAAGAGAAAGAAATAGGGGTATCCTAAGTGAAAGACCAGCACTGGTAAAGTTTTTAGTAGAATCTACAACAGAAGCTGCTGTTAAAAAAAGGATAGTTAGTAGGGCATACATAAAATACTTCATGATGATTACAGGAATTAATCAAAGGAGGTTAAAAAGGATTGGAAAGAGAGACTGGATAAGCAAATCATAAAGAAACAATTGGAGGACATGTATATGGCTCCCAATTATGCAACAAAGTCTGTAAGATTTAAGATCTTTGCTTGGCAGTGTTTGCATAAGTATTTTTATACACCAAGCAGACTCAAAAAAATTTTTCCTCTGGTAGATTGCAAATGTTGGCGGTGTGATGGAGCAGAAAGAGGTAATTGGGAACTTATTTTTGAGGGTGCAATGAGTTTGCAGACTTTAGAAATTCATTCCATGCAGACTACTCTGTCAGAAATACTGGTTGAGCAAATTGGTATAACTAAGGAAATGGTTGTTTTGAGCTGTGGTAAGAGAATCAGAATTGCCTAGACATAGTAAGGCCTTGCTGAGATTAATTCTGTTGGCTGCCAAAAAGCAATTACTAAAAAATGGAAATCAGACTTTAAACCAACTATACTAGTAGTGAATATAGTAACAGAGATAACAGGTAGGATCTTTAGAAAAGTTTAGGAGCAAATTACATAGAAAAAAAATGGAATTGTAGGAACAATGCAAGCAGAATAATGTTTTAGGGGAGGAAACAGGTTTAAGGGACTGCAGAAACTGAATGATCAAAGTAATGTTGAATTGAGAATGACTGTATAGAAGATCATATGTGATGTAAAATGTTTGCAAATGAAAATATGTCAATACAGTTTGCTTTCATTTATATAAATATATAACTGCCTATGTCAGAAGTGATAATTCAACAAAAATGTTTCTTGTTTAAAACCAAAGAAATATGCTAACCTTAAAACACTTAAGACTAGTTTTAAACAGATAAATTCTGCAATATAAAACTAAATCTAAGTTCTTGTAAGAATTAATAAATGCATACAGCTTATATGATTGGTGTAAGCTGATCGGCTGATTTGTTTTTTAATTATAAATGTAACTGATAAGACTGTGTTTTTTTAATTCTGATGAAGTTCATACAAGTTAAACGAATGTAGGTGCTTAATAATATTAAAGTGGGATTCCTGGCGAGTTGTACATAATTAATGGAGAAGTAATGATCTCCTCTTCTTTAGAAAGGAAACTGATGGTTTTAATTTTGAAACTGACACCCCTTCCTGCAAAAAATATACAGATTTTGTTAATTTTATCAGTGTTTTCAGATATTTATAATATGACATACAAGTGTACATTGCTTTAGCATGGTTCTGTTTCTCACCGCCATCACTGGTGCAGACTCTTTAGCAAAAGCTGCTCATTAAATTATTTAAACACAAGACTAAATCCCTTTGCCAAAAGCAAGAAAAAAAATAATAATTTTTTATCACTCTGGACAGCAGGCCTTGTTCCAATGCGTACAAACTAGTAGAATGTGCAAGGTAACCAGAGAATCGAGGAAACGACTGCTAATACACATGTTGACCAGTGATATCAAATCGGTATTTTGTTTAAAAACCAACAGACCTACTGGACGAAGGAAGGGTGGTCACCGGGCAAATAAAGGTAAACCTAAACTGGTGAAGGGCTAAGGATAAATGTGAAAGCTGGTAAAATGGATCCCAAATCACACTATAAATGAAAAACAAACATGCAGATGATGTGTATGACACAGAGGAGACAATTATACTATACTGTATTATAATTTGGAAGCCAATATTGGCAGCTGCAGAGAAATAATACAACACAGAAGTTAAAACAACATGATCAAAATACCAGTTATCTAGGCCAAAAAGAGGACTAGTCGCTACAAAGGCTGCATCACATTAATGCATAGTCGCTTTAACACAGTAGCTGTTTTCTGACATTATCATTTTTTTTTCCCACACAAGCTTGCATCGGAATTTGTACAGTAGAAACTGTATTTGGAATTATTCTGCTGACCTCTAGTGATAAACTGTGGAAGTTTGCAAGTTCTTTTTAAGTAAATCAGTCCAACAGTGAATAGTGTGCAATTAAAAACATTTCATTGGCATAAGCCTCTCTGGACTTTTGCATTTTGGGAGGGGGGGGGGGGTCTTTTGGAAGGATTTCTTATAATTAAGCTGAACACCAGGAACACTCCTGTGGGTCTGACTGGGAACAGATATAGAGCTTTCCACAAACTGTCTGTGTGTATAGAAATACTGTTAATTATTTACCTGAAAAGTCAGCTAATAGCGCCTCAGACAAAAAAATTTATTTTTTTTATTTTTCTAAGTGAAGGCGTGACTGCAAACCCCTTAGTTATCAGGCTGAGACTTTTCAATCCACAGGAGTTAATTGAAAATGGGGAACATGTATAACTTATTGTCAATGGGATTTAACTAGTAATTAGTGGAGTAAGATCGTTAAACAGTACAGCATGTTGCGGGGTTTCCTTATGTTCAAATTTATGCACTTCCACTTATGTTAACTCTTGAGGAAGCAAACTGCATGTGATATTGGCTAGGCCAAAACCAGCATGCCAACAACCTCCCGTACATAACAACCTCCCGTACATAACAACCTCCCGTACATAACTAGGATTACTATAATTTGATTGCCATGCTTATTTCACTCTTGGCATGTTATGTGCTGGTTTACTGATGCTCTTAATAAAATCGGAGCTATTATATTCATTTGAATTAACAAGACATTTGACTAGGTCTACACAATGACTTGTCATCTTGTATCCATACAACTCTCTGAAAACTAAGATAGCATTTCTATTTCAAGCCAGACACAGTAAATTTTTAAGGTATAATTTTTGTTACTGCCCAGACTCTTTAAGTCAAGAGAAATAACTGGTGGTCCTTCTCTTTTCCCTGAGGAAATAAAATTGATATGTGTTAGCACAAGTGAAAATGGATGGCAAAACAGCACGATAATAATAAACAAGAAAAATTACACTTGCTACACAACAGTCACACAAACATGTCAAAGAATCTGGAAAGGGACAGTACAGCATTTCAGGAACATACAAATTAAAGAAGGTGTTCCTTGAACCAACAGATACTTTTAATCAGACTGAGAAGGACCTGCCCTTTCCGACGTGTTTTGGGGTAAAGCTTGTGTATACTCTACTAATAAGAAATGTCTGACAAGTGTTAGGGAAAAATCAGCATAGCAGGATCTGTACCTTCAGCCTGACAGCTATACGAATAAAAACATGGCAAGGTTGTAAAATCTGACACAATATCATGACACCGTGCAAAATGGGAAAAGGGGGGGGGGTGGTGGTGATAATTCCAACTTCCTAGTACAGAATTCTGAAGGAAAAAATAGCATCTCAGAACAGCAGCATATATGTACATCAACCACAAGTGATAAAAAAGAGACTAAGGTCTTTACAGATAGCCCATATTTTACTCTTCTTTATACTGTGGCATGCCTAGTAATATGAACGATGCTAGCACAGCAATCCAAGATTTCAAAAAAAGTATTAAATCACTTCTGCCTTGTGTTACTACAGTCCAAACATGAGACAAGTATATCTATCTATCTATATATATATATATATATATATATATATATATATATATATACACATACATACACACAAATACATACACAAACACACACACACAGATTTTATGTGGAACCTAAACTAGATTGACTGTAGTAAAATGTCAACATTGCTAACTTTGACACATTAACATCTACATGCCTGTGTACATGCTTTGAGGATTAACCTTAAAGCAAGCAAACTAAAAAACATGTTTTTGCAGGGGGCAGGCCCCCCCCTCATCACCCCAAACCTCTGTTAATTATTTATTCTAACTCCAAGATCGCACAATCCCAGGTAAAGGGTGTGAAGGCTGCCAGCCTAGCTAGATAGGATTTTATATAATTCTGTCATCTGTAAATATTAATGTGAACCACAGGCTTGTTGTCTTAAATGGAAAAAACTGATGTAAGGAAGCTAGGTCAAGCATGTTGTGATCTTTGATCTAAAGTTGGCTC
The DNA here is from genome assembly GCF_019279795.1 of Protopterus annectens. Taxonomy (NCBI): domain Eukaryota; kingdom Metazoa; phylum Chordata; order Ceratodontiformes; family Protopteridae; genus Protopterus; species Protopterus annectens. The sequence goes on along the minus strand of NC_056734.1, from coordinate 601,744,840 downwards.
CAGCCTGTCTAGATGAAGACATTCTTTCTATTGTTTTAACCAAGAGTTAAATTGCTAGATTTAAACATGCACATTTATTTTTATTGCTATGCTTCCTGACCAGCTGCAAGATAACACAAGGAGATGTTAAGAATGTAAATGTAGTTTCTGTTAGCCTGGGAAGTGTAAAGAATGATGTAATGGGAACCAGGAATGTGGTTTTACAACAGAGAGAATCAGAGATTATTAAGCATTTTTGTCTTGACCATCCAACTCAGCACTGCCAGTCTTCTACATGTAAGTTATTTTAGAAGTGTGTTTTCTCTTACAAATAGCTAGAAATTAGAAAGATTAGACTAAGTGTTTTTCTGTGATGTCAGAACTGTACTACTGAATTATTTTAAGTATTTCTCTGTGATCTCTGAACTGTTGACTAGCTCTGTGTAGTAGGAAGTATTGTCTTGTGTTTTTAGTATTTATTATTAAACATTTTTAAACCTTTCAACTGTGGCTGTTTTGTGTAGAGATAATTTAAGCTCTAGATTACATTGCATATTTATAGCGATTACTGTCCAAGTCACTCCAAATAAGCCTCGACTGTTTAGTCACACTTACTAACTGGATAATAATATTGCACAGTAATAATTGGACACCCTTTCATAAGGGCCTTTCAGTAGCTGATAAATATTAGTTGGGTGGTGGCAGTGATTACTACCATATAGTCTGGGTAAAAGGTGCACAGCTGGAGAACATGTGCCAGCCTTCCCCAGAAGTGTGTGGATGGTTGTATAAACTCTTATCTCAAAGTGTGGGCAGGGACATGAAGCACTGGTTGGACAGAGAGGGTGCTGTAGGATTTAGCTTGCCTAGCTGTGCCAGTGGGGAGTCTTATTGGGGACCTGGAGGGCAAGGGAGCGACCAGCCCCAGACTGACTGTGATCAATGTGTGCTCTTAAGGGAAATTGCACTTTACTGTGTGTATTTGTTATCCATTCCTCCTATATGAGATGCCCCTCACTGGTGTTAGTGTTGAGGATTGAGGCTCCTTGATTGCTGGGCCAGGGCATGGGCGTCACAAAGGGCACATTACCCAACACAGGGAACTGTCGGTCTCTAAAATGTGTTAATAATCTTTTTTGTCAATCAAATGTCTCACTAAAACAGAGGCTGACACTAAGAAGTTTTGATATTTTAACTAAAACCAGAAAACCCAGTATATAACATTTTATCCAACCATCTATTGAGTGCAGACACACACCAGGCTCACAGGCATACAGGACTGTACCTACAATAACTGGTACAATACTGATCATGTCACACTCCTATTACATGACAAAGATCTGTATAAACAAGGCTAGTAAACGTTTGCAAAGATTTTTTTTTGTTTTTTTTTTGCTTTTGTTAAAAAATTTATTAAAATGCTCAGTAACATAAGCAACATGTCAAATAATGCATGGGTTGCAAAACTCTTGTCACAGTGAGTATCCCAAAAACCTCAAGAGGGTTTCAGTTACTTCTATGGAAAAGAAATACTTTGGACATCTGCATACAAACAAGTATACCAATACACACATGCATTCAATGACTACTGTACTCCTATACTTAAATTGAGCCCCTCAAAAATAATAGCAACAGTTAACTGTTATAACTTCAAGTTTAAATATGTGAAATGAGCTTTTGTTTTGACACAAAAAATTTGTTCTGCAGCATTCTTAGACAAAAAAATAGTTTTAAAAATTGCTTTCATAGAAGAAGACTAAACTTAGAGAGCTGCATTTACAGCATTGATATTAATGGTTGATGGGCAGGAGGCGCTTATGTCACTTTGGGTAACCATAACAATTACGCTGGATCAGTAGGACTAAGTAACTGTAGTTTAGTTATATAACTGCCAAACTGTTAAACTATGTTTGGCAAAAAATTAACCACAGTTTTTGTGTGTTTGTTTTATGTTAAAAAGGGATGAGCAGTTCTGAAAATGTATTAAGCTTTTTGTTTGTTTTCATTGAAACAAACAGTCCTGAAAATGTGACATATATTCAAAAAGAGACGAAGCAAATACACGAGAGATCAGACTACCAAACATGAATGTGTGCATGTTCATTACAAGTCGGAAATTTACATTTAAAAGAACTTTCATATATACAGTAGGTGGGAATAATAGCTTTCTATCATAACAGAGTTGTCAGAAAGCCACAAAGTCCACTCCACGATAATTAGTCTTAACGCACCTTTTATTACCAAAACAAGCAACGTTTTCGCTACAACCCCTGGTGTAGCTTCCTCAGAGTACAAAGTAAAACTTGTAACAGTTTCTTTTTAAACATAAAAGCGCGCCAAAACAGAGAGGCGACGTAAAATTGTAAAAATACAATCAGTGTAAAATGGTAACACAATACCTTCTGAGTATAAAACATATCCTGCCAACATTTTGTGGAGACTAAGTCACCCATTATAACACTGAAATCATTCTTTAAAAACTTTAAATAAGTATAAACTATAAAAAACATGCCGGACCCTGTCGAGTCAAGGCATGCGCACTACATGGTAAACAAATGAAATAAGCATACAATAAAATGTCATTATCATGACCAAAGTTGATCAGGTCTAAACTGATACTGAAAGAAGTCATCAGTCCTACATTAAGTGAATTACCAATAAACCAACTCGTCAAAGTCATGTAAATGCTGTGCTAGACAAACACAAATATTACAAAATGTGTTTAATCTACCCCAACTTAGATAGTGAGGGTCGTACCTGCAACGCCCTATTTTTCCCTGCTAGTATAACTTAAGGGGTACACTGCAGTAATAGTCACTTGGTTATACACTTGGGTATTCTCTCTTGATTCCCTGGATTTCTTGTCTCCGTGATGCTCGGGGTTCATATTTATCATGATAGAATACACTTGGTCACCCTGACTTGGTTGAATCTGGTATGCCTTTATACCTTTTTTCCGGTATGAAATAATTCTAAGACACTGTGGATTTCTTTTTTGACTTCCACATTGGTCTATGTTTTTCATAGGTTTGCATAATTTGGGTTTGACTGTTTGGTAGGGGGTTTCATTCTGAACCACTTTGTGTGGTTCTGATCTCTAATGTGGATTGGCAGCTTGTTTCATCATGCTTACGCTTCCTCTTAGATTCTAGACCAAGGGGTCACATGGGGTGATTACGCCCCTGTTTGTTGTATGTTATGGCTTTGAATTACATAGTCTTCCCTGATGGGTGACTTTTTCGTAAACCTGGTACGGTCTCAAAAGGATACTGTAGTAACAACCATTACCCTTTAAACACCTCCTTAAAGTTAAAGTATTTGGTTGGTAAATTAAGGTACAAGCCTGTAGCACTTTGAAGTGATTTTTTCAACATAACAAATGGATCGTTTGACCCGTTCATCACAACACTGTCTGATGTCGTTGGTTCCTTACCCTTCCCACGTAAGTTGTAGGATGCTTACACAACTTCTAGTAGGTTATTCCTCCTAGTGTAGTATACATGGTGGGACTTGACAAGTGCGGTGAATTCCTGGTTGATTCCCGCAGGATCGATCACCTGTCATCAGTTTTAGTTTAGACCAAGCTTTGTCTTTGATACCGACAGTTTTACTTTACTGTTAGTAGTAATATTTTTGGTATGTGGTTGATCCGATGTGACTTTGTTTTCCTGTTATCATTGAGCTGCATAGGGATGTCTTTTGAGATCGTAGGTTTATGTTCTTGTTTAAAAACATAAAAACTTGGCGTTGCAGGTACGACCCTCACTATCTAAGTTGGGGTAGATTAAACACATTTAGTAATATTTGTGTTTGTCTAGCACAGCATTTACATGACTTTGACGAGTTGGTTTATTGGTAACTCACTTAATGTAGGACTGATGACTTCTTTCAGTATCAGTTTAGACCTGATCAATTTTGGTCATGATAATGACATCTTATTTTATGTTTATTTCATTTGTTTATCATGTAGTGCGCATGCCTTGACTCGACAGGGTCCGGCATGTTTTTTAATAGTTTATACTTATTTAAAAGTTTTTAAAGATTGATCTCAGTGTTACAATGGGTGACTTAGTCCCCATAAAATGTTGGCAGGATATGTTTTATATTCAGAAGGTATTATGTTACCATTTTACACTGACTGCACTTTTAACAATTTCACGCTGCCTTTCTGTTTTGGCGCGTTTTTATGTTTAAAAAAGAAACTGTTACAAGTTTTACTTTGTACTCTGAGGAAGCTACACCAGGGGTTGTAGCGAAAACGTTGCTTGTTTTGGTAATAAAAGGTGCGTTAAGACTAATTATCGTGGAGTGGACTTTGTGGCTTTCTGACAACTCTGATACAGTTCGTTTTTCTTGGTTTTTTGTTTCAGCAATAGTTTGTCTTTCTATCATAACAGTTATCTCTCCATATTTTCATGGAATGTAAACAGAATTACGGGTATACAAAAAAAGCAAAAAGTATTGAATTATATTAATGAATATAAAGTGCAAAAAGCAGTGTTGCAAGAGATGCACTTGGATAAAAATGATTAACTGAATGTGACAAAAAAAAAAGTGGTTATCAGGGTGGATGTTCAACAGAATATCAGTAACAAAGGAAAAGTAATACACTTACTGTTAGAGGGGCACTGATGGCTGCAGTAGAAAGAAAAAACACAAAAATGGTAGAGCTGCGGTAATAAGGTGTTAATGGCAGGAGAGGAAGATTATGATGGCATATGTGGATATAACTTATGGGAAAAACTAGAACCTGATTTGCAGCATGTGAAGGCATTTTTGGGGAACTAAAAAGGAAATTTAACAAAAGAGAGTAGAGTTCTGAAGAAATCTACGAGAAGTCTTTGATAAGGAAAATGTGAATTCAGTAGGAGTAGTAAACACAGAACTGACACATTATTCCCCGGGGTACAATAACTTGTCTTGATTGGATACTAATTACATTTTGCAGGAATGTGTGCAGATAAATGAAAGGTTCAACACACATCATATAAATATTTCAGATCATGCACCAAAATGGACTAAGAGTAAGATGTACGACAGAAAATAAAACACTGATGCTTTCCTACTTACTTGCAAAACAGAGAGGAATTTAATGCGTGAACTAGTAGAAACGATTCATGAGTTATTAGGGAGGACAGTAAATTCTTCGGAAGAGATAGCACAGAATGGGATAAAATGAAAATGACGATTAAAAATATGGTAGAAATAAGACAGAAAGTGATATGGGGAAATGTAATAGGAGCTATTTGGAGGGACTGACAAAGACTAAAGAACTGCAGAATAAGGGTAATTTCACAAAAGAAGAAGAATAGCGAATGCAAGTGCTAAAGGGAAAATATGGGACTATATGGATAATATGCATGAGTTCAGAGAGGTTACTTTTAAGCAGTTATTTCTGATAACTCCAGAGCACCAAAACGTTTGGCACAATGACTTGGACAACAGAAAATAAGGAAGCTACAGTAAGAAAAATAACCAGAGATCATGCAGAGGTTATACAAATTTGTATAAAGCAAAGAAATTCAAAGGCACAAATGGAAATATTTATGGAACACTTAACTATGTCAGAGGCAGCTGAAGATCAACAATTAATAACACAGGAAAAAGTTCAATAGTTAATAGCCAAGATAGAAAGAGATGAGATAAAAATGATGACGTATACTCAATCAACAAGGAAGTCTCCAGGAACAACAGCACTTCTGTGGAAATCTAGGGAAGGAAAAAAGTATAAATATCTGGAAAGTTCTGTTCAATAATATTTTAAAAGGGGGAGTACCAGTATCCTGGATGAAAGTTGTGAAGGTAAAGGCCCTTCAAGACTCAGTTTCCTATAAACCCATTTCAACTTAAAAATATTATTACAAAGCATTTAAGACTCAGTTTCCTATAAACCCATTTCAACTTAAAAATATTATTACAAAGTATTTATATCTTTACTATCCAAGAGAACAGCAAAGGAGTAGCCAATATTGCTAGAAACAGATCGATGTTTTGTGGGGAGAGGCAAACATCTGACAACATTAATAGAACAATGATGATCCAGAGTGAAGTAAACTATAAGAAAATGCTGTATGGTTGCACAACTAGGCTCATAAAGTCTTACTGGTTGTTAGCCTAGTATACATCGACAAACCTATCGGTGGTTCTTCATGCAGTAAAAGGCATTTGTTAGAGTCAACTGTGATTTTATGAGTAGGACAATGAGAGAAGTTGCATTTCCTGACAGAACAATATGGTTAATTAGGAAGACATATGAAGGGTTAGATGCAAGAATTAAGATGGGAGGATTATTCTTCTCTTACAAGCTGCATTTGAACAAAGGAACCAAACAGGGTTGTTGTCTTTCCCCTTTGTTCACTGCTTTATGTCTAAAGTCACAAGCAAAGGAAGTAAGAGAGAAACATATTCATGGACATAACTAAAGCGTCTTCTGTGTGGAGACATGTGTGAATGAGCGTACCTTTGTTGAAGGTTGTGGGTCAGGGCTGGCAACTCGGTATGTAAAAATCAACTGCCAATCATTAGCAGACTGGAGTTCCGCTGTGGTGACCCCTAACCGGGAAAAGCCGAAAGATACAACAACAACTGCTATGGTAATCAAGAAAAGTTAGCTTTACTTGCAGATGGTATTATTTTGTACTTAATTCCAGAAAACAGCATTTTGGTGTTATGGAACATTCTGAGACAGTTTCAAGTTTTTTTAGTATATAAAATACATTAAGATAAGACAAATAATATAGGAGTGAAGGGGTCGATGTTCAGTAATCGTATAAAACTAACATATATATAACATATATATACACACACACACATATATATATATATATATATATATATATATACACACACATATATATACACATATATATATATATATATACATATATATAAATAAATACATATATATATATATATATACATATATATATATATATATATATATATATATATATATATATAAAAATAAATATATATATATGTATATACACATATATATATATATATATATATATATACATATATATATATACATATATATATATATACATATATATCTAAATACACATATACATATACGTACATATATATATATATATATATATGCATATATATATATATATATATATATATATATATATATATATCTATATATATATATATATATTTATATATATATAGGTTCATAGGTTGGTAATAGGCTATGAGCCCTAGGGCCTATACAAGCCTAGCCATAACAATTCCCTAGCTATTTCTTCCCACACTATTTAATTCCCTGGACCTTTAAAAAAAAGAACATAGATATGTGAGAGAGAATAGCTGGAGTTTTTTAAGGCGGTCAGCGTAGGGCATCTGCTTTAGGCCTGTGATTCTTTTAGTGAGGTATTTCTGTGGCCATTCTAGTTGTTGCAGATGTCTTGAGAGGTACATACCAAACGGGGCTTTGCATTATATAATGAGTCTAATGAGGGATGAGTACAGTGGGACAATGGCCTTCTTTTTTCTAGATGAAAAGTCCTTAGTGATGAGGTGTGCCACATAGAAGGCTTTCCTGACTGTTGTGGCGATGTGGTTATCGAAGGTGAGACCACTGTCCACCTGTATCCCTAAGCCTCTTATCACACTTTCGGTGTTTAGTGTACTGCCACCTATATGGTAATTCACGGGTACATGTTTTTTTCCCAAAGGGGATAACTGTACATTTCTTGGCATTGAGCTTGAGCCCATGGCTCTGGCACCAAGCATCTGTTTCTGTAAGGCCCTTTTGTAGAGTATCCACATCATTTGGAGATTCAATAATGGCTCCCAGTTTGCAGTCATCTGCAAACTTTGTTAGCCAGAGTCCCTTAGTGTTGGCCTGTACTTCAGAGAAGTAGATGCCAAACAAGAGCGGCCCCAGGACTGAACCCTGAGGTACTCCACTTGTCTAGAGCTGGATTTGGAGTTGGCTACTTTTACAGTGTGGGTTCTATCAGTAAGCCAGTTAGCAACCCATTGGGTGACGTAGGGATTAATGCCCAGCTTAGTAAGTTTATCTATGATTCCAGAGTGGGGGATGGTGTCAAAGGCCTTGGCAAGGTCTAGACAGACTGTGTGAAACACCTTACCCTTGTCCATGGCTCTGGAGACTGATTCAAAGAAGTCAATCAGGTTCAGGAGACAAGATCGGCCCTTCACAAACCCAAACTGAGTGGGGTCCAGTTTTGAAGGTTGCCAATGTCTTTGTTTAAAAGTTCCATGATAATACGCTCCATGGCCTTGCAGATAAGGCTCAACAGACTGATGGGATGGCAGTGTCCGGGATCCAAGGTGGATCCCCCCTTGTGGAGTGGGATAACTGTAGCTCTGCACCACTCAGTGGGCACGAAACCTGAGTTGAGGCTATGATTAAACATGACACTTAGGTGAGGTGCCAGTTCATATTGTAGTTCATGTAGTACGCAGCCCAGGATGTCATCTGGTTCCATGGATGTTGTATTCTTAGCTTTGGAGAGTGCATTTTTTACCTGTGTGGCCATTATTACTGGAATTTGGAAATCTTCCGGTATTGAGATGGGCCATTTAGGGGGTGAGAGGGGGGTGAAGTTGGCACTGAATCAATCTGCTAGGATATTGGCAATATCCTTGGGATCAGTATATTTAATGCAATTCTGTTTTAGCTCAGATTCTTGACATAATTATAGAATGTCTTGTGGTTGTCTTTGGAATCTTTGGCAATTTTAATTTTGTAACTAGCTTTGGAGGATTTTATGAGGGATCTCAGTTTCTTACTGAGGCTGGTAATGGAGCTTTTTGCATCCTGGCATTTTCCTCTTTTCTTCAACAGTTTCTTCCTTTTGTTGTAAAGTTTGTTTATGGCAGGGGACCACCAGATTTGGCTTCCTTTTTTTGAATGAGAGCATCTTGGTTCTATTTGGGATGGCACGATTCATGCATGAGTGGATGTGCTCGTACAGTGCCTTAGTGTAGGATTCAGCAGTTGAACTTTCAGTTCCCGTCTGCATGGGTGTCATGAAGTTTGTCACTTATGACTTTAGTAGCATGAAGTTGGCTATGGCAAAGTTTTTTATGGAGGTTTCCTTACTGGGGGGGTGGGGGTGGGGGGATGTGGATGTTAAGGGTGATTAGCTTATGGTAAGACCTGCCTAACGAGGGGGTGAACATAAGTGTGGAGCATCGATTTCCCATGTTGGTAATGACCAGGTCTAGGATATTGGAGCCCCTGGTGGGACTATGGATTAGTTGATCCAGGGCATTGGAATTTATGAATTCCAAGAACCATTGGGCAAAGGTGTTGGTACACGAGTAGTTTTCCCAGTTAATGGCAGGGTAGTTAAAATCACCCAGGATTAGGGTGTTTGGTTCTATCTTAATATTTTCCAGTATGTTTAGAAAGGTGTAGTGTGTATCTTGGGGCATTGTGGGGAATCTGTAGCAAGCTACAATTTGGATTGCAATCTTACCTAGTGTTAGTTGCACCTGGAGAATTTCAGACACATTGGTGAATATTGACACTCCTCCACCTTTATTGTTTTGGTCCTGGTTTGGTGGGCGAAAAGTATGGTAAGAGTTGTAGCCTGGTATTGCAGGGGTGCTCTCTGGAGCCTTGAACCAGGTCTCAGTTACTGCACAGATATCGATGTTCTCCATTTTTAGGGGTGCCTCGAGACAGTGAATTTTGAGGTATAGACTTCTAGCATTGAGTAGCATTACCCTCAGATTTTGCATGCTTGTACCTGTCACAGTGGTGGTTTTGTCCTTTGTACTTTTCCTAAAAAAGGCACTATTGGGGTGGCAAGAGCCTTAGCCAGTAACCTGAATCCAAGGGACGACAGGTGCAGACCATCTCTGGCAAAGCATCATGGTCTGTCGATCATGTCGTCCCAGGCAAACAGATACTGGATCCCCTTTGAATGACACCAGAAGCCTAGCCAATTCCTGAAGTCAGTCATTTTGTCCTTATAGTGTGGTATCATTCTGGGTGAAGGCAAGATGCTACTCAGGGCTAGGGTCATACCTGCCTGGGCCACATGATCCAAGAGCTCTTCCATGTCTCTTTTCATGTAGTCCAGGGAGGTATGTCTCAAGTCATTCACTCCAACATGGACAATGACAGAGTCATATCTTTACTTGTTGCGGAGTGACTTGAATGCATGCATTATGTGGCGGATCCTGGCACCCGAAAGGCAGCTGACTGTAATTTTCTCCTTGTTCAACCTGATGGGTGGGACATCAGTGTGACGGACTATAGAGTCACCTATGACTGAAGTGTTAGGTACGTTGTCTTGTTTTAGGGGCTGTTGCTGGGTGGCACACTCATGTTGTGAGCTATGTGACACTTTGGTTGTGACTGGTGTTTGTGTTTCAGCTTCAGAGGTCCTTGTTGCTTGGGCAGGTTACAGTTAAGGGCCTCTGCATATGTGGATTTAGTGTTGCTATATGTGGGTGATGGTGGTGTGGGTTTAGAAGGGTTATGTGTTGCTTGAGGTGTAGTGTGGGTGTTAACCTTCTCCTCTTGACTGTCTAGCACAATCTTGGGTGGGGAGAGCTTTGCTTCCATTTTGGCTATGTAAGTGCATCTCCCACAGGTTGTAGGGTTGGGTGGTAGGAGGAGAGGATTTTCTGTGTACATGAGGCAATTGCTGCATTGCCCCAGTATGCCCAGGTTCACAAGGTGGACAGGATAAATCACTGGAAGCTGACCCTTGGACATGCCTGGTTTGGTGCTTTTTTTTTTGTATAAAGTACAGGAGCTGTTTTCCCTTACCTTAGCAAGGTACTTTGCAATTACAGGCTGTTTAGTGCCTACAATTAATTTCTCCTTATTAACAAGGAGAGATAAGTGCTTGTATCAGTTTAAGGCTTCCTAGTGTTTTCACGTATATATATATATATATATATATATATATATATATATTATGTGTGTGTGTGTGTATGTATATATATATATATATATATATATATATATATATATATATATATATATATATATACTCACACACACACACACACACACATGTATATATGTGTATATGTCCTTAATTGATCAGTTCTAATTTCTGTCCGACTCAGAAGAGACAAAGCTGTGGTCTCTTTTCAAGTTTTAATATGCAGTTAAAGCAGAATGCAAGTAAAACACAAGGTAAAGAAAATTAAACCACAGTATTCAAAATAGAAAAAGGCAACAAAGGAATAAAAAATAATACAAATAAAAGCAAGCTAACATTTCCTTCACAGCAAAGTGTAGCAGAGTCTGGACGAGCCTTTCTGGTAATATATATATATACATATATATATATATATATATATATATATATATATATATGGATTCACTTCATAACATTGAAATATCAAAATACTGAAACTCAAAATACTGAAATCAAAATACTGAAAGCTCAAAATACTGAATACTCAAAATACTGAAACTCAAAATACTGAAAACACATATTATGCGTAAATTCAGCTTAAACAACATAAATCATAACAATTTCTACAAAATATATGCAGCCCACACCCCCTGCTAATTAAATATATCAACTCCAAGATTGCACATAGTGTAGTTAAGTGCAATCTTGGAGTAGATATATATAATTAGTGTGGGGGTGGTAGAAATTGTTATGATTTATGTTGTTTAAGCTGAGTTTACACATAATATGTCTTTTCAGTATTTTGAGTTTCAGCATTTTGAGTATTCAGTATTTTGAAGTTTCAGTGTTATGAAGTGAATCCATATATATATATATATATATATATATAGATGTATATCTGTGTATGTATATATATATATATATATATATATATATACATATATATACATATATATATATATATATATATATATATATATATATATACATATATATATATATATATATATATATATATATATACATACATATACATATATATATATATATATATATATATACATATATATATATATATATATATATATATATATACATACATATACATATATATATACATATACATATATATATATATACATGCATATACATATATATATACATATACATATATATATATATACATGCATATACATATATATATATATATATATATATATATACATGCATATACATATATATATA